>NW_026895942.1:0-102268 GCF_033153095.1 Gastrolobium bilobum | reverse complement strand
AGATGCATCATATTGGGTGAAGTAAATCAAAAGGATGTAAAAATCAACTACAGTTTATTATTAATAGGAAAAAGTAAATCAAAAGGATGTAAACACGTTTATTATTAATAGGAAAAGGACGTGGTTGTTTGGCTTTACAACAAACGTCACAAGGAGCCAAATTATTTGCATTGGAAATAAAAGGTAACAAAGATAAATAACGGGAAGATGGATGTCCTAGACGACGATGCCATAGTGCTGCAGAATCTGACGTACTGGCAACATGAGCAGAAGCTGATGATGCACACAATATATACACCCCTTCTCGTTCAACACCCGTTCCAATCGTCCTCTTCTGCTTTAGGTCCTGTATCAAACAAACAGAATTAACAAACAATGCCAAGCAAGACTGGCGCAGAAGCTGAGATACAGAAATCAAATTACAAGCCAACGAAGGGACATAAAGAACATTGGAGAGATGAAGAGAAGAGCCCAAAGTAATGCTGCCACATTGCGTAGCAATATCATGAACTCCATTCGGCAGTCCCACAGAACAAGGAGAAATAGAATGCACATTGGATAGATAGGAGAGTGTGCCCGTCATGTGTTGGGATGCACCACTGTCGATGATCCAAGATGGGTGTAAAATCTTACCCGTAAGTTTATCAACTGGAGGGGCAGAAGAGACAGCCAAGGACATGAGATGTTGTAGAACTTCTGGTGTAAAATCAGAAACCTTGAAGGTTTTAGGTGCGGAAGTCATGATGAAAAAAAAAAAAAAAAAATGAAGGCTTGTTGATCGTCAAGCTCTTGATACCATAACAGAAGTTGCTGTCATTCGCAGCTTGATGATATATTAAATTGGGTCTATTATATAGACCAAGATTTACAATTGGTTACATCAGGAAATCAGCTAAACTTAAGGAACAGAAAGCATAAATCAAGCTAATCTATTTACATCAGGAAATCAGCTAAACTTAAGGAACAGAAAGCATAAATCAAGCTAATCTATTTACATCAGGAAATCAGCTAAAACTAAGGAACAGAAAGCATAAATCAAGCTAATCTATTTTAATATACAAGGTAACAAACCGTGATAGTTACAATCAGGATCCTAACAAATTAATGCTACTCTAATACTATGATACTAATTTAGAGTGCTGGCTATGCTATATATACATACCCATGATATCATACGGTTTACAATTTCCAACTCAATTATATAACAATTATCATTTTCTTATTGCTCGAATTGAATATGATGTACGAGCAAATTGTCATGCAAGAACAGCGACTTCAATTATACATCATGTTTCTTGCATAGGTTATAATATATATTCTTGAGACAAAAAAAAAGAAAATAATTATTTTGCATTTGATATACACTTATGATGGTAAATGTATAAAATAATCACCTCTCATATTAATTTCACGTAATAAGGTTAGGATAATAATTCTCTCATTTAATATAATACGAGAGAAGTTTTTTTTTTTGAGTAAATATCATTTTCGGTCCTTAGCAAATTTTATGATGTCTGCTTTAGTCCCTAGCAAATAAAAAAATTATTCGTGGTCCCTAAGAAATTTAAAGTGATCCATATTAGTCCTTTTGAGGGATCAATATGGATCTTTTTTGAATTTTTGAGGAACCACGATTTTAACTAAATGAGTCCATTTTGAATTTTTTAGGGACCACAAATAGCTTTTTTATTTGCTAGGAACTAAAGCGGGCATCGTAAAATTTACTGAGGACCAACAATGATATTTACTCTTTTTTTCTATACTAACAAGAAATGTGGAGCCCATAAGTTAAAGAAAAAAAAAAAAAAAAAAAAATTGCAAGAAAAACTTTTTATGTCTCTATGACATGAGATTAATTATCTCTTATAGTTGGAGAAAATAATTTTCCATAAGATTATTAGGAGATAAATAAACACTAAGATGTTAAATAAGATTTCATAAAAAATTTATATGATTCATGAGGAGAGTTATATTGATAAAAAAAAAATTTATAAATTTAAAAATCATATTTTGTCTTACCTGTAAAATTTCACTTAATAATATCTTACCAGTAAGACATAGTATAATTAGTAAGAATTTATAAATAATTTTTTTTCCATGATTTAGTAATGGGTTCGCTTTTTCTTCAATTATAGCAGATAAGTTTTTCGCAGTAAGTCTAATACAATGTCATTTTGAAGCAGAGATTATGGTGTTTTTATAAGTTAATTTATTTCAGGATTATTCTAGTCTTTATAATTATAATTTTTTAATTTTAAAATAATATTATTTTAAAAATAAATACAAATAAGTATTTTTCAGTTTATTATTAGTATAATATTTTTCAGTTTATTATTAGTATAATATTTTCCTTTTCATAAATCTTATCGTACATCTCTATTTATAAGAAGATCTCTTCTCACCGAACTTCGATTTAGTCTATACCACGTTTCAACAACTAGCATCAGTAATTAATACCTTTCAGTCACTGTTGGCAAGAAAGTTTGTGCAATACTTCCATTGCTTTTACTTTTTTGACAATTGAAATCTGATATGAGTTGTAACTTATCCTGCTGCAAAAAGCCTCACAAGTTTGGAAAACGTCAATTACAACTTTTTCACGATAATATTATGAATTCTGGGCTCGTTTGATCCAAAGGATATAAGAGTATGATATAACATAGACTCAGGTAGGATATGATATGAGGTTAATAAACTTATATAATGTCATGTGTTTGATGAACACCTGATTAGTAATCTAATAAGATTATGTAGAAGGAGAAAGAAAAAACAAAATATAATGCAATAAATACAAACATATTGGGTAGTGTGGGAATATATTGGGTAGCGTTGAGATATATTGAGTATCCAATATTAGTATCCTATTCTGTTGAATACTAACCCAGCTCCCTCTATAGGATAAGAAATCAAGTATTGGATAGGTTAAAATGAGACAATAGGATAAGCTAATCATATCATATTAACCCACCAAACAAGAGATAAAAATAAAATATGATAAGTTATCCTATCCTATCTTCTTTATCAGGTGCTCCAAATATGCCCTTAATGTTTATTAGGTAGCAGAAAATAAATCAATTACAACTTGGATAAAGTGTGTATCCTTTTAAATGAACACACTTATATTCTTTTAAGAGAGATAAGGAAACAAACTATGGGAAAAAGAGAGTAGAAAAAAAAATTATAATTTAAAATTAAAAAAAACACATTACATTCATCTAAAAGTACTATCTTTTTAAATGACAAACAATAAACCCTTACAACTTTTTCATGATAATATTATGAATTTATTTCCTGATATAATATTTCTGATGCTATAGTTAACAAATGTTAAAGCCCTCACTTGTTATAAAAACAAAAGAAAAAAAAATAATACGAATTTTAATGTCTTACAATATAAAAAACAATCTCATGTTGCGAAATATATATTTTTTTCTCATGGCTTCACATATTTTTATACGTGTGTTAAAAATAAATTTATTTTTTATAACATAAAAAATATTAAACCCTAATATTATACATACTTTTACTCTTATTATTTTATATTTGTATAATTTTATTATTTAATTATGATTGATTATCTTTCTTTTTTATTCTTTCACTTTCATTTTTTACTTTATGATAATATAATCCCTAAAATAAGCATAATTTTATGTGAGATATAGAGATGTAAAATAAGCCTTGTACATTATTTTACCAATGTAATATAGTAATTTGATTGATAGTGAAAAAAACTGAGAAATAAACTTAACCATTTTGTTATTTACAATTACACATATTACTACCCTAAATCAATACATTCATAATTAAAACCTTATTAAAAATAAAAAGCAAATTTAAAATTGGAAATACACTTCATATATTATTGTGTGTTCTGTGAAAAAAATAAAATAAAATCTGTGCACACTAAATTTGAATTATACTTGCTGTACCAAGAAATAATGGGTCTAGGAAAGTAGTGTTTGATGAACTATCATGATCTGAAGTGACCTGTAATGAACGTACCTATTTGATTGAAACCAAAGGCTTAAAACTTTTGAACCAAACTGTCAGGAACGAAGATCTATGCAAAGCAAGTTGTCCATATCTGAAGGTTAAAAAAAAGGGGCCGTTCACATCTTTTCCCTTTTCCCACCTTTCTTGGTTGGTTATTCCGGTGGAATTGAATCCATCTTTCAACTTTTTTAACATAAAAAGGGAACGCGTTGCCTTGGCAATTCCTACTTATGGCTCAACAAAATGAATGAGATAGAGACAGTACGGAAACAACTTGAGGATGGGTGCCAACTAATTGGAAAAAATTGACTCCACCTCCGAATTTATTCATCAAGACTTAGTCCAAGTTAATGGTCCATATTAAGGTATGATACACAAAAATAATTCGAGTGCTTTGCTTGATCTATTTTTAAATTCATGTCCTCTTCATATTGACGAACACTGAGACAAAAAATTCATGTCGCATTACGTGTCAATCTACAAATATGAAATTGACTCGTTAATCTTTTTATAAGTTATTCGTATTGTCTTATTGTATCATGTCAACCCATATAATATATAACACACTTTGAGGGTTACAAGTTATTTATTAATGTCATGTCATCTATATAATAACCAATATACTTTGAGGCTGATAAATTATTTATATCGTATTGTATCAACTCACAAAATAAATATATTATGTTCATGTCACTGAGTTTTGATCCGCTTGTTGTGTGTATCAACCTGAATTGTGACCCGCGGCTTGATAATTAAGATATTTATATCTATATCTGCCAGCAATTCCTTTTTCAACTCTTAATTAATTTCTCCTGATTCTTCCCTTAGAGGAACCCAAGAAGAGAGAAGCCTGGAAGCGTCCAGAGTGGAAGATTTCTGCAAAGAATGTTTGTTTTGTTGGGTGCTCAAGTCCAAGGTAGGAGGTAACTTTATTTCCCAAGGACTTAGATTTATAGGGAACTAGCCATGTTAGATTTTTCAAAGGCTTTAACACAAAATTTTTAACTTTGATTTACAAAACTAATTCCAGACCACCTAGACCAACATCTAACACATTGCTCTATTTCTTACTAATTTGTTTTTATCCAGATTTCCTAGTTCTCCAATAAGCTGGAATTCACATAATTAGACTCAAAATGGGGTGGGGCAGTGTTAAATTCCATATTTTGAAATCACATTCTTAGGGAAAAAGGGCCTACAGCAAAAATCTTACAAACTAAGATTGCAGCGACAAGTTTATACCCCATTTCAATGTTGGATTCTTCCAAGAGGATATAGTCCACTGCAACTTCATCATCCACAGAGAAGGGATATCGGTCACCGTTCAAGGAAACACTAGAAGATGGCATATTCTAGTGACTTATAAAATGATTTATGGTTATATAACATTGTCAAATACTCTGACATTAGTATTATAAAAAGTGCTAGTTTCATCATCCTTCCCCTAAACGCAGACCATCATATCTTTGGAGAGTACCAAATTAATGTAACGTACATAATGATCTGGTGTGTTATTCATAAATATACTAGTGGTTCTGCGTGTAGAAAATCTCTAAAGAAAATGTCAGAATACGTTATTGTTATTATTATTATTATTATTATTATTAATCAATGCATGCAAGAAGAACAGCTGAAAGCAGAAGAGAAACACGTCAAGCTCTTCTCACAAACAATTGTACAATCAACTTCTCCATTTAGCCTCTTATTCATATTGAGTAAGAGAGATCCAAAGTAACCCCAAGAGAGAGAGAGAGAGATACTAATCAAAGTCAATGTATTTACACATAGTCCAAAGAACAAAAGCAGAGGAACAAAACACAAGCAAGGGACAGCCATGAAAACAGTTACCTGTCATTTTGTGCCCCAAAGCATGTGCCTGCATAATGTCATTCTTGTCCATCACCTTCACAAATATCTCTTTTTGATCACTTTGTCTTCTTGATGCAAACCATTCCACCTTTCAAAAAATTTAACCTATGTATCATTTTTTTAGTCCCATGGTAAACCCAAGAAGTACATAGGAAAAAAGAAAAAAAGAAAAAGATAGACCCAACTGATTTGCAAGTTAAGGGAATTGAAGCATAGAGTTGAAATGTAAACTAAAACTACTTCTTCTTGCTCTTATCTCTATTATTGGAGAAAATTGAACCCAAACCAAATAGGTTTGCAGAAGGAACATTCAGGACAGGATTGACTCGAACACTGTTACCATAAGATCCATGACCCTTTTTCAATGGAGGCTTTTGATAACTGTTTGGCACAAAAGAGTGAGAAAACCTTATGGAAGAATGTTTTTGGGAATTTTGCCTAACATTAGGACCCTCCTTTGACTGTGGATTCCTCTTAACACTTGGGGTAGATCCAGTTGAATTGCTTCTGGATAGAAGTGGCAAAGGGCAAAAGCTCCTTCCATATCCACTGCCACAACTGCTACTTCTCTTGAAGCTCCAAAAAGACTTGGAACTTTGCTTGTCACACAATCCATCATTCAAATACTTGCTTTCTTTGGGGTTCTCTTTCTTCAAGTTTTTACTTGTAGAAGCACTGTCAGGACCAGCATATGGAGGAGGCAATGGAGGGTGTGGTGCTAATTGACCCGTTTGCTTCAAAGGAGCATTCTTTCTCTTGACTTCAGTGGGAAGGATCCTCCCATCTGAGAAAAGCTCATCTGCTGAAGATGATTCAAGCTCGAAGCTTTCACTGACACGAAAATCAAAATCAATGCTTGAATTCAAACCAGAAGAGTTTGATCTCAAAGGGTGTTGCTCAACAGGTATGACATCAGATTGGGAAAAGTCATGTGAGAAAGAAATTCTTGGACTCCCAGAAGAAGCATCACAATTCTCTGAGCAAAGTTCAACTGCCATTTCATTCAACCTTTGAGGAAACTATTCCAATCACTCAGCTCCAGAAGCCTGAAATGGCAAAAACTCACTACTAAATGGGTTTCTTGATGGGGAGAAACAGGAGAGCACAGCAGAGGGTTTAAATGGGACCAAAAAAATTAGCAGACTAGTCAATTTGATTGATTCAGACCTAACAAAGAATGCAATAAAAAGAAGTTATTAAAGTCCCCTAAAAAAAAAAAATACCATAAAGAAGACTTGAATTATTAAAGGAAACAAATCAAGTTTGCAACTTTTATTATTCAGTGGTCCAAAGTGGACAAAATGGGATCAAAAAAAGAGGCCAAAAGGGTGTGAAGAATGGGTTATGCCTTGTGGGATTTGTTTGAAGGAAGAAACGAAAGAGTGAGACTTTGGAGAATCAGAAAAGGTGAGACTTTGTTGGTGAAGGGAAAGGACGTGCAGAGAGTGTTGAGTTGAGAGAGGTTTGACAGATTAAGCACCTAAAAGCCGGCTTGGCTTGGCTTGGCTTGGGTGGAGGTAGTTAATCACTTTTAATATTTGAAAATAACTACCAAAGAGCATATTATGCAGTCTTACACTCCCCAGCTACAAACAAAGAAACCAAAAAGATGCCAACACAGACATGCCGCTTAAATTTTGATTATTTTATTATTATTATATATATTAGGAAAAAATATTTGTCATTATTTTAATTGACAGAAAGTTATGTCATTTTAAGAGAGATACAGACACAGAAAATTTGAATTTTAAATTAAAAAAACCACCCACTTTTTCTCTTTCATAATTTCTATTTTTCTGTGTCTATCTCTCTCCTAAAATAACATAACTTATGTCATTTAAAATCACAAATATCAAACTCATATAAAATAATATTTATTTAATAATAATAAATTATTAATACTATTATTATTCATTTCCTAAAAAATACTTATAATAATTAATCTATCTTATTATTCCTAATAACACTAATAATTTTGATATTTAATTTTTGTCCCTCTTCACAAAAAATCATGGGTTAATCACGGACTCAACAATTTTGTTATGCAGGCAAAGTATAAAAAATTCCAAATACAAAGTTTTAGTGACTCATCAATGTTATTGAGAGCAAATCTAGAATAGAGTTTGCTTCCTCGTTTAATATGACCATAAAAAATTTCTTACACACATAACATTTTGTGAGACCCACATGTTTTGAAGAAAAAAAAAAAATTCACGGTGCGCCCAACGAATCTTCATAACATAACACAATCATTTTTCCTACAACATAATTCTTATAAAACCCATCTATAATAGTATAAATTATTATGTAAAATATAGTTATCGCAGGTAAATTTAATACCACATGTTTTAAGGAAGCAAATTTTTCTGCTAAATTTATGTTTTTTTTTTTAAACAAATTTATGGTTTTTTTAATATTTAGTGACTCATCAACATTATTTTAATATTTTCTCATTTAAAAAGTTTGAATATGATTCTATTTTAAGTATACATAATTTAATTTTATTTAATTAAGTAATAAAATATGTAAGAGGGTGAAGTTCGGGAAGTTCCTTTCTATTTGAAATGCATGGATTCGAATATAAATAATTTTTTTTATAAATATGTAAGGATAATTTTATATATAAAAGTTATTCTCACCTCAACACTCGTAGTTAGTCGAAATTTAATGAAAAGTAATTTTTTTTAAGTAATAAAATATTTCTTATCCCTTATTATAATTGCAAGTTAATTACTTTTTAAAAAATTTATAATTTATCTCTATGATTATGTATGTAATATGCATACAATATTACACGTGGTTAAAAATGAAATTGATTTTTTATATTATTCTTCTGTATCCTCCGAGTTTTAAGTTAGTTATCGATACGTAATTAATATTTTATGTAATAATAATGATAAAAAAATCGACTTTTGGTACATATTTTTTATTTAATTTAAATTTGGTTCATCATTTTTTTTCTGCAGTTAATTAAGAATAAATTAAATTTTTTAATTACAAAATATGAATAAATATTATTAAATACATAACAATATTAATAAAGCTTCAATTTATTCTCTCCAAAATCCAAAATGCAATGCCTTACAAATACAACATCCTTACACAACAGTGGGGAACATGTCATCATGTTTCTGAAACAGCGGCAGGTAAGTAGCACAAACGCAATTGCTCTCTGCCTCTCTTGTTCATCTTTCCCTTTCTCCTTCTTTCTTTTACTTTTTTCATCACATTAAAAGTACAAGCATATACAAGGGAAGTGGTGTTTGTGTTTACCTTAAAATTTAAAATAATAAACCATCGTTTTATATATTTTTAAAATTATTATATGAGTAATTAATAATGGTAAACTTCAAAAAATAAAATTAGACATGAAAATGTTCCCTTATGATTGCCTTTTTTTTTCTGGCTTATAGATAATATGTTGCATGACAATATTTAATTTTGTCAAATTGTTTCTAAATCACTATATGTAAAAGGGCAACACAAGATGTAATAAATCAGATCCTTAATTTATACATTGCTAGCTAGGCCTTTAAAACTAGCATGTGCCTCTAAGCTACAAGTCATTGACAAGTGCTTTTCACGTCTTAATTTTAGTTGAGATTGTTATTACATGTTGGATGAGATGTAATACTTACACGTTATAACAATTGTTAGATTTTCTATGGATTAATTTGGCATTCTAGAAGTAATATTTTTTTCATATCTTTTAAGAAATTTTCCCCTCAATTCTGCTTAATTAAGCATCCGGTGGCTATATGATTATTAATTAAGCCATACGGTGATTTTCTCAATAAAAAATTATTTACGCTAACTATGTGGTTACTTATTGATTTGACAACATGTTTTTTTTTTTTTTTAGATATTTCTATCAGTTCGTCACGTCGCTATTAGTCCGATTCAGGGCGAGTCTCTGAAATAAAACATTAAACTCCTTTCAAAAATAATATTGAAGAAGATTGAGCACATCATCTTACTCTCACTTGTTCAATTCTCTAGCGTTACACTATCATTTGGTGGCAACATATTAGTATATAAAAAAGGGGGACATTTCAGTATTTTCTTATGGGCAAATAATTTGGTTATAGGTACTGGATTCGTGATGTCCTTCCATATAAGTTTCTAATAAAATCCCTTCTTTCTTTGCTCTTCTGATTGTAGTCTTTGCTCAGAGTCTGTGGTGTCACTTTCACCGAGTCTACTACTACTTCATCGGTGACACTTCTTTTTTTGTCTACTTTAGAGTATGATGAGTTTCTTTTGTATAAGGTGTACAATTCTCAACTGTTTCTTCACTACCTTCTATGTGCTTTCAGCCAAGTTTATACTAATCGTAGTCATCAAAAAACCTTATTGGACCGATCACCATCCAAAGGGAAACAACTCACATAATATAAATAAGTTTAAGCAATTGGTGTTAATTAGTCATAATGGTTCCGGCAAGCTTATCAATTCGGTTGTCAAGTGCTACACTTATAATTCATAAAGTAGATTTTTCTGATGATTTTGAACCATTCCACATTTTCCCTTGTATGCTATAGATATTTCAAGAATTCCAACGTCTTATGTCCGACACTCCGATACTCCACGACATTCTAACACGCATTGTAGAAAATCAAAAAAAAGTTCAAAGGTTGCGTTGCATTTTTAGTTCTAACTACTAGTTAGATTCGTTGAATTACTATTATCATTTTATTGAATTTAATATAAATATTTGTGATATCTTATGTTTCTTTGCAAAATTAATGGGTATTATAAGTTTAGCTTTAATTCTTTTGTTAAATTATTGAATATTAAATATAATATACGCAATATAAATTAAAAATATTATTTAATATCAAAACGTGTCTTAACATTTCAAAATCTAATATTTTTTATAATTAACGTGTCGAAGTGTCGTATCCAGTATCGATGTCGGGTGTTACATAGCTCGTACATTAAAAGTATGCATGTAATCTATAATAGAAGTTACAATCATCCGAATTTACTATAAGAGGAGCAAGGAGATTTTAAAAGTCCTTGCACAACTAAAAGTAATCATCCTCATGAACTTGGTTGAGAAACTTTATTGAGGGGGTTAATCTGCACTTTGACTATTAGAGAGTTGGCGTTGGCTTTGATGATTTTGTTTTCTATTACGGATCTGTCTTTGGCGTATTCTTTTGTTTGTGCATGACATTGTAATTAGTGAAAAAATAGACTACAAGCCAACTACAATACACCAATAATAATAGACTACGAAACAACTATAATAGACTAACAATATTGTACCAAAATAGAATTCAAGATGCCATTTTATTTGGAAAATCATCCAAATCAATGGATACAACTATTTACACAAGTTGTGGATTAATTTAACACGTTCAATTACCAACAACATAAATCTTTTGTAAGATTTCTTTGTTTCATGATGAGCGTGACATTGTATTACTTGTTAATTTCTCTTTCTTTCTTTCTTTCTTTTTCTGGTTCTTATGATTATCACATTCTTTTTTATGAGTAGAAGTTTAAGATTAGGAAAAGTTTTCTATATTTTAAAAATAGATAATGAATAATTATTGTTCCTTCTTTTCCTCAATTATATTGCAAATCATCATACCTCAAAAATAAATAGTAAATAATTATTGTTCCTTCCTTTCCCATCCTGTCCCCTAATTGTCAATTACCCAAAATAGCCAAACAAAAGGAACCATCATATACATGTCCACTCAGCCTCGCTTTTTAAAATTTAAAAAATTAGCAGTTTATTTGTATTTTTTTCAAGTGACAAATATTTTTTAATTAAACATGCTTAAATTTTTAAAATAAATAATATTTTTAAAAAATTTAATTTAATTTTTTTTATAAATTAAACGGAATAGCCTAAAAAACAATAAAAATCCTTTTTCTTTTCAAAGCGGATGGATATATGCCAACTTCTGAATTTCCATCTTTGGTCACTTTACCTCGTGACCAAAAACTAATTTGCCAAAAAAAAAAAACTAAAAGTAGAAAAATCAAATGTTCCTGCTATACAAAAAATATTCTCATTCTTTTTTCCTTTTTTTTTTTTTTTACATTTCCATATCATTTGTAAGTTTCTTGAAATAAATAAAGGATTTAGTGTGTATCATTCAAAAGGACACAAGTTGTGTCCTTTTAGTGATTTACACAGAGTACGGTCGTACTCTGTGTAATTCTGAAAAATTATTTTTTTCACTTTATACGTCGTCAGCGATGTATTGAGAAGAGAGAAAAAAAAGTAACTTTTCAGTTTTACACAAAGTACGACTGATCGTACTTTGTGTAAAACACCTACAATAACACAAACTTGTGTCAATCAAAAGGATACTTCTTTTTTCCATAAATAAATCATAGGAAATTTTTGGGAGCTACAATTTGATATCTTTATCACACAAACTAAAACTTATACATTCATATTTGTTTCTATCACAACAAAATGGGCTCTTTGAGTAGGTTAAGAATAGACTAATTATTAAATGTTGGATGGAAAATTAAGCCCGTGCTATAATCCACATGGACCAATTATACAAAAAAGTATCCGATCAACAAATCATTTCACTGTCCCAGCTGCTCCTCATGCATTCGTTGCTAATTAATTTTGTGATTGTCACGCAAGGTAGTGTTTGGTTGAAGGTTTATTTTAGGATTGATGGAAAAGTATAGGTGGATATTGAAAAATATCACGTTTAGTTTAGGTTTTTTCAAGAAATACAAGACAAATATGATAGATGGGAAAATGACTTTTATGTTGATTTTTGAATGAAATTCACTGTTACAGAATATCACTTGAGATGTGGTATTTTGAGATGACTGAGGAAGTGAAAAAACAGGTGCAAAATTTCTCCCGAACATAGATTTTACATATTTAAATAAATTTCCCTGGTAATATTTGGGTCAACCAAACAACTTTTTTTACATTTTCCTATCAAACTCACTTTCCAATCATTTTCCTATCAATTACATTTCCCTAGTAAAAAAAAATTTCTCCCGAACCAAACACTACCTTAGGGATTCTCTTTACGTAAAAAAAATTGTCATATAACTATATTATTTTATCATAACCACTTACTAATAATGTGATAAAAAAATATATATATAATTTTTAAATAAATAATTATAATCAGATAATATAACTATATGATCATTTTTTTTTACATAAAAAGATTCAAATCTCCGCTCAGATTGTCTTGTGTCCTGGGAAGAAGAGGTTGAAAGCTTAGAGAGTGGGACAGGAGAAAAGTTAACATGGTCATGGTGCAATGCACCTTTTTCAAAAGTAGAAAAGAATTAGGACATGAAAGGAAATAAGTAAAATAATAGAGATAAAAATGTCATAAAAAGTTTCTAATTTAAGAAAATGGAACACTCCATAAAAATGCATCCGGTGCACATTAACTTTTCTCGTGGGACAGGACCCTATTACAGATTGGCAATCAACTTCATCTCATTCAATGCAAAGGATTGGATACAAAGATTGGTGTCTTCTAGAATGTTTTAGTGCTTCACACGTAAGGCATATATATATGGGTCTTTATTTTATCATGTCACATGATATCATGTAACACTAAAAGACAAAAAAAATAAAAATAAAAAAATATGATAAGACACTTTGCTCAATGATGTTATTTTGTCTTATCTTAACATAATCAAATTATTTTTCCTATAACATAACTCTTATTTATCCCTATATATATATATGTAGGATCCTTTGACACCAGTGTCAAATTTCAAATTTGACACCTCATCTGAGAGTTATTAAATCAAAAAAGATCAACGACTCTGATTTGTAAGCATGTGACACCATTGATCTTTTTTGATTTAATGACTCTCAGATGAGGTGTCAAATTTAAAATTTGACACTGGTGTCAAAGGATCCTACTTCATATATATATATGGGGAAAATATTTCTCAAACAGCTTGAGATAAGTTTATCTCCGGCCACCCCAAAACTACGTCGTTTTTTTTATTTATTTCCTTATATAAATTGATTCACCTTTGAATGATTATGATTCCTTTTTTTTTTCTCTCTTCCTTTATTACCATTAATCAATCTTTGTATGGTTATGATTTAGTAGCCAGAGATAAAGTAGTTATCTCCGGTAGCTTGAGAAATGATAATCCCTATGTATATATATATATATATATATATATATATATATATATATATATATATATATATATATAGGAAAATACTACTCTCATGTTACATGTGATAAATTTCTCTCCTACACACCCTTCGATAACTGTGCCACATTTTTATTTTCAGATGGTGGGGCTACAAATTTATCTATATGACATGAAATAACTTATCTCCTTTAATATAAGATTAATAAAATCCATACATATATGTATGTGATAGGCAATCCAGCAGCAGCAATAAAAAATGAATTGGTACAGTAATTGAAAAAGGTATTTAATCTTTGGGTTTTATAAGAGTTATGTTGTAGGAAAAGTGATTGTGTTATGTTATAGAGATTCATTTTACGTGCCGAAGTTTTTTTTTTTTTTTTTTTGCTGCGGGCCCCACAAAATGTTGTGTGTGTAGGAAATTTTTTGTGATCATGTTAAAAGATAGATGATAAACCCTTAATCTTTATGACATGACATGCCCGTAACAATAAGAAAAAAGCTTTACATATCATTGTATGTATACAGAAACTGACAAAACAAAACTTATTTCATTACTTGACTTTTATGTGATTGTTTCAAAAATTTGTTTTCTTTTTGGAAATACAATGAAAACTAAAGCAACATCAAAAAAAGCCCTATACTGGGCACAATCTTGGGAGACTAACTCCCCTCAAGTCATTACGAAACAATTCCAAACAAGCCGTTGGAGGGACATCCAGCACAATCAGTTGTCCATCCTGATGAGAAGCATGAGTAGCAAGCCAATCAGCAACAAAATTGCCTTCTCTATAAGTATGACTAAGCTGAATAATCCAGTCTCTTTGAAGCATGCTACGAGCTCGAATGATTAAAGCAGAAAGAGGATGACTTACGTCACACCCTTTTCTTATAAATTCCAAAGCCACCTTGGAGTCACCCTCCACAAAGACTCTCCTAAATCCCTTATGCCAAGCCAGATCCATACCTGTCAAGAACCCCCAAATTTCCGCTGAAGTAGAAGTACCACTCCCAAGGAATTTTGTAAAACCAGTTAACCAGTTCCCAGCAGCATCCCTTATGACTCCACCACATGCAGTCCTTTGCCCACTGTCTATACTAGAACCATCCACATTAAGTTTAACATAACCCTCAGAGGGAAAATTCCAGTGAATAAGACGTTCCTCTCTTCTAAGCTCCTGATGACCAATCTTAATAAGGGTTTCATTAGCCAATTGAATATTACCACAAGTATAGGTAATGCGCCTAATGAGACCATACTTCGAGGTGATAGTTTGATCAAAGATCGCCTTATTTCTTTCCCCCCACAAACACCAAGCTATCACCCCAAAATACAAAGGCCAAGTTCGATCAGTTTGAAACTGACCTTTTAATCCTAGATTTGTCTGAATCCATAGGTGAAGATCCATGGAGAAAAAGTCACTACGATTATCAGAAGGAACCCAATGCTCCCATAATTCCCTGGCACCAGGAAAATCTCTAATGGCATGTAAACTATCCTCAAGATTATAATGACATCTCAGACACCCTGCATCTGTAGCCATGTGACGATGCACTCTATGAACATTAGTTAAAAGAGAACCTCTGTAGAGAAGCCATAAGAATTGTCTAATACGTTCAGGACCAGGCCAAGCCCAAATTACCTTCCAAATCCTATCCTGATGATAATGCGAGGTACCCATGAGATAGTTATAAGCTGATTTCACTGAAAAAACCCCATCTTGGCTACCTGCCCAAATAACACGGTCCGGAGAAGGATCCACTGTAGGAGGGAGCACACTACGAATCTTGTCTAATACTGAAGTAGGAAGAAGGTGCTGAAATAAAGGCCAGTCCCAATTACCATAACAAGTTACAAATTGAGACGTAGACCAATGAGTCATAATAGGAGGAATAGGTTGAACGGCCAGAGAAACAAGTTGAGGACATCCTGGCACCCACGAATCCATCCAAAAAGACGTATGAACCCCATCCCCTAAAATGATACGAGAATTCTCTAGAGTTTGAGGCCAATACTTAACAATAGCCTTCCATAAACCAGAATCATTTGCGGAAGCCGAGATACTTGGAATGAGCCTTTCCTCCACCTTATACTTGCTACAAAGGACCCGAACCCATAATGAATTATGATCAGTCATGATTCGGTGACCTAGCTTCATGATAAAAGCCATATTATTCTCTTTAATTTTACGAAAACTAAGCCCCCCTACATTCTTCGGCAAACAGACCGTCTCCCAAGAAACCAGGTGAGCTTTCCTTCGTTCAGAAGTTGATCCCCAAATGAAATTCCTAGTTACACTCTCAATACGATCACACGTACCACTAGGAATAATACAAGTTTGCATAGGATATTGAGGAATTGCAGTAAGAACTGACCTAGCCAAAGTTGATCTTCCTGCCAATGAAAGAGTACGTTGATTCCAGGCATTTAAACGAGCTTGCATCCGATTTAAGATATAGCCAAACGTACTCTTTGTAACACGGCTATGACGAAGAGGAATACCCAAGTATTTACCCAAGTCATTTGTAGGAGAGTAGCCCATCAACTGGCTTAGATTCTGCACTCGGGTATGATTAACGTTTCTGGAGAAGAAGACTTTTGTTTTTTCCTTGCTAACCTTCTCACCAGAGCACCTGCAAAAACAATCAAGAATCTTATTAATAATAACAGCTTGCCCTTCTGTGGCTTCTGTAAAGAGCAGAAGATCATCTGCAAAAAATAGATGGGAAAGCAGTGGTCCCCTTCTATTCAATCTGATAGGCTTCCAAACGTCCTCTTGAACTGCTACATTAATCAAATGAGCAAGTCTTTCCATGCAAAGGATGAAAAGATAAGGAGACAAAGGATCTCCTTGACGAAGACCTTGATTAGGAGAAAATTCTGTCGTAGTTGATCCATTCCATAACAAATTCATTGTACATGACGAGACACAACACATGATCAGAGAAATAATATTCTCAGGCAAACCAACATCCACAAGCGTGTCTTTCAGAAACTCCCAAGAAATCTTGTCATAAGCCTTTTCTAAATCAACTTTGACAGTCATCCAACCCTTATCTCCTCTCTTTTTATTCATGGAATGGATGATTTCCTGAGCCACAATGATATTATCCGCTCCTTGTCTACCCTTAATAAAACCACATTGATTAGGCATAACCAAGTGAGCCATATGAAATTTCAGCCTATTAGCCACAATCTTAGTTACAGTCTTGTAAATAACATTACAAAGGCTAATAGGTCTGAAATCTTTAAGTAATTCAGGCACATCAATCTTAGGAATCAGACAAATCAAAGTTTGGTTAACCTCTTTGATATTATCCGGATGAAGGAACACACCTTTCACAAAAGAGATAACTGACTCACCCACCTTATCCCACTGAGATTGAAAGAAAAGAGCATTAAGCCCATCCTTCCCAGGCGACTTGTATGGACCAAAAGAGAAGACTACATCTCTGATCTCCTTACTGTTTGGCATAATACTCATCGTGTCTAAAGCATGCGCTTCAATAACTGGAAAAAAGCCACGAACTGGAAAAGCCGGTTTAGGTAATGGATCTTTTGTGTACAGATTTTCAAAGAAAGAAACAGCCATTTCCATTAAAACCTGTTGATCACCAATCCAAACTCCCTCAGAGTTTTTCAACGTATCTATGCGATTCCTCCTACGTCTGGCAACCGTCACAGAATGAAAGAAACGCGAGTTCCTATCTCCAAGAGCAAACCAATTCAATTTCGATCTTTGAAACCAAGTAATTTCCTCTTGAAGATAAATCTTGTCTAGTTCCCTCCATAGATCCTTTTGCAACATCTCAAGGCTATGACTGTACTGATAACTAAGACATCTATCAATACCTCTAATCCTTGCATGCAAATCATTCTTTCTTTTCAGAGCAATCCTATAAACATTTCTATGCCATTCCGAAGCATTAATCCGAAATGTCTCCATAGCATGCATCCAGTTTACATTGTTTGACCAACATCCATTAACCACCTCATGAAAAGTGCTCTCTGTTAACCAGGACGCTAGAAAACGGAAAGGACGCTCCCCTCTCGGATAAATAGCAGGTTGACCTTCCCATAATAACACTGGTCGATGATCTGAGCCAAAGAAAGGCAAGTTGAAAGCCACACGGTTAGGGAAAACCAAGTTCCAATTATCATTAGCGCAAACCCTATCAAGACGTTCCTGAAGATTTCTTCTTTGCCAAGTGAAAATAGGACCTTGATTGCCAATGTCAGACAAGCTACATTCATCTAAACAATCACGAAATTCCCTCATGCTATTCCAGTTATGCCCATTACCACCTAGCTTCTCATACTCATACAAATAAGTGTTAAAATCACCTGCTATCCCCCAAGCTGCATTCCTCATGGACTGATCAAACAGTGAAGACAGAATTTCCCACAGCTGAATACGTTCCTGTCTTCGCGGACTTGCATAAATAAAAGTCATGAACTCCTCTCTATTTTCTTTTACCCAACAAATTTTAGTATGGACAAGTTGGTGATGAGAAAAAAGAACATCCACTGAAACTTCATCAGTGTTCCAAAGCACCCAAATACCGCCAGAAAAACCAACAGCATCACGATGAAAGTGACCAGAAAAACCAAGACGCCGAATAGCTCTATCCGCCATAACACCACTCAATCTGGTTTCTAACAAAGCCATAACTTTAATACTGTATCTATGAGAAAGATCCCGAATTAGAGGCGGAAAACTCCTTTTCCCAGCCCCTCTACAATTCCAGGTCAAAATATTCATAAAAACAATCTTAAATTTATCCGAACAGAAACCGGCCCTAAGAAAGAGCATTGGTATAGACCGAAGTCGCACCCAAAACGTCCAAATTATCCAAAGGGATAGAATCCTTGTGAGTTTGATAAAAATTCCTCATTAACGTAAGAGCATCTGGTGGTCTTCCATGTTTACCTCCATTATCCAAGCCACTAGAAGAAGGAAGAGTCACTTGCTGATCATTAACCACATGAGACGTCTTCCTCTGGAATTTAGATAAAGAAGGGTGCAAGACAATTTGTCTATCTTGGAAATCCTCCGACATATTCTTCTGAGAATCAAGTTTAAAATTATTCTTTTGAGATTCTGCACCTTTTGAAGCATTTAATCTGCCTTTGCTAATATTAGCATTCTGGACCAGCTGATGAACTTTAGCAGATGATGCAGTTGCTTTCTTCTTTTGGTTCTCTTTGAATTTTACTCCTTGACTTTGGACCTCTTTTCTCGACTTGCCCGCGGATAGGTTAGCAGATGGAGAAACTGTTTCCATTTGAATATCCTTTTTCACCAACGGTTCTTCATTATGAGCAATTAATTCCCCATGATTAATTCGTGTCAGACCAGATTCAATGCTGATTGAATCAATCACTGGAGAATCAGAAATAATTAAGATATTATTATCCTTTTGAGCCAACTCAGCAATAGCTTGAAATCTTGAACCTGATTGAATGACCTGTCTGTGATTAGGATGAGAATTGGAAACTGCCTTATTACGTAACGCTGCATTATTAACAACGCCAACTTGTCTCCTACCCGATGGTAATGATTCCTCCTTTGGTTGTGCTATGCTCCTTGATTCCTCCTTTGATTGTGCTATGCTCCTTGATTCCTCCTTTGATTGTGCTATGCTCCTTGATCGACGGTTACGTTGCACTAGCATCCAATTCCCAAACGGTTCCTCCTTCGCCAGAACATAATCTTTTTCCGGCTGCTTATGCACCACCGAGTCAGAAACTTCAGGAGAATAAGCCGTAGTATCTTGTTGAAGATTACTATGGGAACACTGATCCCTTCTATGCCCATACTTTCCACAAGCAAAACAAACTAAGTGGAGACCCTCATATCCAACATGGAAGATACGATCAGCAATCCGGAATTTGGACAAAAAGCCTTTCCTAAGATCAACTTCGACACAAATTCTAGCAAACTTTGCTCTCTCTGTAATATCACCTTCACCAGAATCACGTTTCCTGATAGAGTTCCTATCAATCTTCAATGTGCGACCAAAAATACTACCTATATTCCACAAATGATGAGAGGTATAGAATTCAATAGGAAGTCCTGGAATACGAATCCAAACTGCCAGCTTTCTGATCTCATCATCATAAGGATTAAAAAATGGACGCCACCGTTGAACTACCATATAATGATCAGCTATGATCCAAGGACCATCCTCCAAAACATGAGAGTAATCATTCTTATTTGAAAATCGGAACAAAAAGTAGTCATTCTCCATATCAATGAACTCATATGTGCCTGAGATATTCCACATTCTCAGTAAACGATTGAGTAAGAATCTAACTCCAACTTTCTTCCCCAGAAGTTTCACAATCACTACCTGTCTCCAAGGTCTGCAACCTTCTAAATGCAAGGCTTTTGGAAAAGAGTACGTTGGGCAAAAAGGATCCTCCTCACCATCAACCGTAACAAAGACCTCATCCCCTTCTTCTTCGTCCTCTTCCTTACGTAGTTTTTCTACCCAATCTTCCTCATCGCTATCAGCAACATGGGGTCCTCCATTAAAACCAAGAAGAGAATCTTTATATGACACCAACTTCCTGTTAGATGAATCATCTGACTCTTCCTTCTTTTTTCCCCCGTTGCTAGTCACATTCACCTGGATATCCTCCTCTGCCATGTGATCATCCATAGGTTGATCTTCCATAGCAGGGCCTTTAGGTTTTTTTGTGCTTCGATGGAGAAGATCTTCCTCCTCCGTCGTAGCATCTCTCGCCTCCTTGCTGGTTTCTCTCTCTTCACTCATCTCTATCTTTTCTCATTAAAAATTTGTTTTCTTTGTTTTTGAAAATTGTTTCTTATAATTATTTTTTACAGAATAAAAATTTCAATTTTCTTTTTTGATAATAAGTTTTTTAAACTTGACGATACTATGTTGCAACTGTGGCAGCGCCGGTGGCCACGAGGTGGCGGTTCAGGCAATGTTGGTGGCAGGCAGGCAGCCCTTGCAGTGATTTAAGGTGACGGTGGAGAATTCATATACTTGGGCCATGTTTATTGCATGTATACCTAAAACACAAAACGAAATACACTTGGGCCTGTTTGTTTTTATTTTTGAAAATGATTTCTTGTTTTCATAAAGTAAACACAATCCAAAACTTTATACTTTTAGTTACCTATGTTTTTTTTTCTTTTTTTTAAAAAAAATTCACTAATTTCTATGTGGTTTACTCAAGAATTATTTATGTCCTTGCACCTTTGATTTGCAAGATAGTATGTTTTATTACCATATATGCTCATGTGGTTTTTTATTTTTTACAAACAATATGAACATATGTGAAAAATAAAAAATCACAGGACATAGGTGATTATGAAGCAAATTATAAGAGTATTGGTGAATTTTTTCCTTTTTTTTATTATATTGTTGTTTTTGGAACTTTATTCATTTTTTTTTGGTTTCCCAATATCTTTTAGCCTATAGCCAAAGCAGATCCCTTAGAGGACCCAAGATCACTGAAGTAGGTATAATCTCTCTCAACAAAGTAGTTTTTATATACATACGGTCATGAATCAAATCCTTATCAACATGCTAAATGGACCCAACTATCTATCAACTGTATCGGTGCTGGGTTTTGTTGGTACAAAAACTGTTTTTAGAATAAAATAACAAAGGGTAATACAATTAGGGTTCGTCGTTTCTCCTTTTGCTGCTGATGAGAAAAGTTGCAGCAGATTATTAACACTAGGATACGGGACCGTATCCTGGCCTAAAAAAAAATACATCATGATCCGGACCCGTATTCTGATAAAAATAAGTGTTGCTGCACTTTTTCCCATCTGCAGTGACATGAGAGCTATTAAAGCCATACAATTATCATGTAATAGGAAAACAATGTTGCTTCCAAAGAGAAAAAATCAGGAGAGAGAAGAGAAAATGAGGTGAGACTAAATTTTCCTTTGGAACCCATCTATGAATATGTCAGCAGGAAAGTGACATTATTTTTCTGTTAGATGATAATTGTATTACCCAATAAGAAAACACATTTTATAATTATATATTCTCACTTTAAAGTTTAAACCGGCACGCTATTCGAGTCGAAGATCATTAACTGGAATATGATTAGCACCTTTTCCGAACTAATAGTTTGCATATATATAAGAACGTTCAAAATATAATTTCATCATCTAAAATTTCAAAAAAAAAAAAAAAAAATTCAAAATTAGCTTCTTCATAGTTATTCATTACCTTTAAGAGGGTTGTTTTCTTTAAAATAGATTAAAATATGTTGGGAGTTATTCCTCCTTCAATGCTTGGCTCAAGTCGCAAGAGGTTGGAACTCTCCATTTTGATGCAAGGCTCAAGGGTCGTAACCTTTGAGTGGTTTAATATCTTTTCATAAATAAAGGTGCAAGGCTCAAGGGACACATGTGGTTCAATATCTTGAATCATCTCCCCCTATATAAGCTTGTAGTTTGTGAGGTTTAGATATATGAGAAAAATATGAAATAGGAAAAAGAATCTAAATACCTCTTTAAGGAAGTTTGATATTACCACCATACTTGGTGAAGTTTTGATTGTACTTTTTTTTTTTTGTAATAAGTTTTGATTGTACTTTTAGTGAAAGGCTATGAATGTTTAATTGTTGTAACTCATTATTCTTAGACTATGAATGTTTAATTGTTGTAACCCATTATTCTTAGGCTATGAATGTTTAATTGTTGTAATCCATTATTCTTATAGTAGAAGTTTGACTCTGGACTAGTGTCTATGGGAGAAGGTTGTGGGTTTTTACTTCTTCAACGTGTTCTTCTCTATCTCTCTCCTCTTCCATTTTACTAGTTCGCTTTCGCAATCGATTTGAGGGTCCGACTTGACCCAACAAAATGTAACATATTTACAATTCCCATGGATGAGTTTTTATTATATAGTCTTCCTAATTCATCCTGGCTTAATGAATTTTTATTTTATGCTTGATTTTAAGTTATATATTTGTTTTGGTAAATATGTCTTGTCCATTGTCACGGACTCTGTTGGGAAATATTTAATATGCTTCAGGATCATCTAATGATTTGGTGTTCTCTCTCACAACACTAATTTTTTCTTTCTTTTTTTATCTCTGTTATTTTTTTTCTTTTCCAATTTTATCCTTTCATTTACACTAAGGAACCACCTAAAAAATAGTGGTCCCGGACCACAATAAATTCTCTCCCTCTGTTGTCATACATCACCTACAGTTTTCATTAAAGTTATTAAACATTAAAATTAATTAAATGTATGAGATCACTTGCAGTTTTAAAAGAACAATTGTTGAGGATCTTGATCAGAAATGCTATATATATGTGTGACGGGAAAATTGCTCTTTAAAACGTTTAAAGAATTGGACTTTCAAATAAAGGTTTTAAATTTTTTGAATAGATCTTCATCAAAGAAAGACAACCAAACACCTTTGGTAGCTTGTAAATCAAACGGGAATTAATTAATTGCATAGGCCATGAATGATTATCAATTTTGCAGGCTACATACCGATTAATAGAGAAATGCAAAATAAGATCTAAATTTCTAGCATTAACCTACAAAACTCTTGCATTTGATCCTCAGGTAAATCAAGGCATATATTAAGACCTCCTTCATGTTGTGACCCTGGCAAAAGCATGACCAAACCAGGCTTAACTGCAAGTGGAGTGGCACATTTTAGTTTACCCCATGCAAAAAGTTGCTCCTCTAGGCCCAATCTCCACCATGCAACCAAGGAGAAACTATCATCATTGCAAGGAAACCCTTTATTCACCTCTAACCAATCTATACCTGACTTAATGTACTCATCATCCAATCTTTCAATCCCTTCTTGCACTTTCCTTATGTGACAAGCATCTTCTAATTCCATGAGCTCCTTCACAGTTGCTCTTGCAAAGCCAGGAACCAATGCATTACCTGCAAACCCATTTGGAAGTTCAGGAACAATCCTTTTCCTAACATCTACTGGGAACAACATTGTGGATACTTTATCTTTTGGCATCTTTGTTGCAATACTTCTTGCCTTCCATATTTTTGCAGCAACAACTTGAAAAGTGGTGCTGGTCTTCAAGTTGCTATCCTTGAGAGCTTTCTTTTTGAAGCTGGCAATTTGTTGTGGTGATAAATAAAGCATATGAATTTGATTATCTGCCATGGATTGTCTAACATTTGTACCACTTGTACCACGGATAGTGAAAGAGTTCTCTGTGTCAGAAGATTTTGAATACTCAAAATGTGGATGACTTATCATTGGAGGGTTTCTAGCTCTTAGCAGTGTCCTATCTGCATTAGGTACTACAATGAGGTCATCACCACTCGTTAATGCAGCCAAATTCACCTCAAAATCTCTTACTGATATCCCATCCAGTGTGCAATGGTTGTAGTGAGAAGCAAGTGCCAAACTTCCACATCCAAACTGTGTTAGCTGTCATAAGCAATAAATAAGGTAATTTAACTTTGAGCACTTATGTTATGTATCCTTGATTAAAATTATTTGGGGGGCAAG
The DNA here is from genome assembly GCF_033153095.1 of Gastrolobium bilobum. NCBI lineage: Eukaryota > Viridiplantae > Streptophyta > Magnoliopsida > Fabales > Fabaceae > Gastrolobium > Gastrolobium bilobum. The sequence continues at coordinate 77,781 of NW_026895942.1, read as the reverse complement.
GGAACAAAAAAAAGCCAAAGTTTTGTGTGTTTAAACTGATGAGAACATTTACCTGTAAGGATACAAGGGGCTTTTCTTTCAGGTCAGTTTCTTCTTTGCCCTCTTCATGTAAGAAAACAACTAATTCCCTTAACTCGGGATTAGGTGCAGAAATAACACCAAAGTCACTCAATTTCTTAGTAGTTTTTGCAGCAGCAACCACAATACCAGCATCATTACAGTCTATTTCAAACCGATGATTCTCCTCCAAACTTGGCACTAGCCTACCAGCCATAAAGTAATAATGCACAAGCATTTTGCTAAGTGCACTGTAAAATTTGCTACAAATATAAGAAAAGCTCATTTGGCTACTTGGAGGATCAAAAAAGGAGGCAGAATCTTGGAAAACAACAAGGGACAGGTCAATATTTGACAAGAACATTCTCTTAGAGGGTGTTGGTTGATCAGGAACAATTACAACTTTCTCAACTAGTTCTATGCTACCCATTGCATACAATAATATCCCTGGTTGAGCTTGTTCTAATACACAACCAGCAAAGATTATTACCCTCTATATATAATAAGTTTGCTCAGTGGTCAATAGTAAGTTAGTTACATTTATTATGAATTAATGAGGAATCTGCAAACAGAACATTTGCAGTGTAACTGTCAACTGTTATAATATGAATTAATACAAATGTTGACAGTTACATTTGCATTAATTCTGTTTCACAGTTATATTTGCACTTGTTATTATATACTTGTTATTATATGAATTAATGCAACTGTTATGATATGAATCAACTGTTGAAGTTGTTTTTTGTTTTTGTACTTCTGTTTTATTATTTATATTCATACGTTTGTTTTTTCTGTTAGTCTATTTATTTTCTGTTTAATTTCATTTTTGTATTTATGTATTATATAAATTATATGTTTGTTTATTTTTTCTGGTTTTTTAGTTAGACTATTTATTTTCTGTTTATTTTTTTATGACTTTATTTTCATATTTTTTTTCCTATTACTTTTGGTTTGATTATTTTATTTTTTAATGTTTGTTTTATTTTCTGGTAAAAATATATAAATTTGTAAGAAGAAAGATAATAGTTCTAAGTTAAGCATTTACTCTTGCTATTAATGTAGTGAATATTATTTTATTAGAAGATCAAAATTAGCTGCTAACTTATCGCTTTTATTGTTTTTTTTTCTCTAATATCATTATGAATTTTTTTTAACAATTTGGTGTAAATTTTAGAAAACAATCAGAGTAGGATAAAAAAATATTACACTAAACTACCAAAAAAATAATATTACACTATAAAAGTCTTATTCCTATCATAATTTTTTTTACAAAGGTAAAATAGACAGGTTTAATTTAATTTTTAATAGAATTAAGAGATCGAGTAAATAAAAAAAATCATAGCATAAATGATAAAAAAAATAAAGTAAAGTTCAAAAAACCTAATACAAGTTTACTATAGAATCACTTAACTTGTTTCTCAAAATTTTAAATTATTTATATTTTTATTTAAAGTTTTTTATCATTTATCTCCTTAGTTAATTTTTTTTTATTATTTACCTTCCTAATATAGGGAGTAAGTGACAAATTTTTTTAAAATTAAAAGTATAAATAATTTAAAATTTTAGAAAGAGAATAAATGATTATGACTTATGAGCATTGTTTTAAAATCCGGCTCGGACCGATCGGGTCGACCCGAGACTCGGTGACCTGGTGGGTTTCCCGGTCCGAGCGGGTAGTTGGACCGTTTCTACAGTCAATCCGGATTGGACCGGATGACCCGGCCGAAACGCGGCGACCTGGTGACCCGGTTGACCCAGGTTAGACCGGTTATTCTTTTTTTTTTTGGTAAATTTTTTATTTATTTATAAGAACTCTTGAATTAAATCATATTCATATTTTATAATGAATATAATTAAAAATAAGGTGAAAATAATAAGGTATTTTAGATTAGTGCAGTTCGTTTACGTAATTTAGTTACATCTTGTAATGATCTCATGAAGTTAAGTGGTGATAAACATTGGTAGTCTCATGATCTCATCTCAACGGTGAACAATTTTTTTTAGTGTAAATTTCATGCATACTATTTGTTATCATGATAATGGTGACACTTTTTTCTTAGTGTATATTTCATGCATACTATTTGTTATCATGTTTTAATTTATCCGTATCATGTCAAGCACAAAAGGTGCATTTAACTTATATTGTAATTTTAATCAAATATTAGGATATGGTCTAGAGCTAGAAGCTTAAAAGTATAATATTTGCTATCATTGAAAATCAATTAATATTTTGAAGCTCATTGATAGTTTTTTTATGTGAATATTTTTTTAATATAAGTAATATTTTTAATATATGAACAGTAAATCCGGTTCAACCCGGTTGAACCAATGACCCAGTATCTCGACCGGTCCGAATTTTAAAACACTATTTATGAGTAAACTTGTAAGGGTTTGTTTTTTCTTTTCTTTTTTAAGTTTTCCAAAAAATAAAATAAAATAACCGTAGAATGATAAGTGAAGAAAAACATAGTGGGTTTCAAAACTTTTTCCCCAAAATGAAATTCCAGCATCTCGTCGAAGAATGGAGGAAGAAACAGAAGCACAGGGACAAAAGTGAATCGAAGATATGATTATGAAAGGTTCTCCGAAAAACGGTAACAACAACAAGTAAACAACGTTAACTTCAGTGTTTTGGAATGCTTTGTAGGACTAGATATGGTGCTTTTTCTATCACTAATCGTCTTTTTATGCTCTCTGCATCCTTTCATAACTCTTCATCTTCCAAAACTCACCCTAATTTCACAAACCCAGAAACCATTTCCTCCAAATCTCTTGTACCAACAAAACCCACTTCCTTCCCTCATCTTTCCCACAAGACAACATCTTCTCATGTTGTTACCACTTGCTCTTTGCTTTGTGACCATCTCTCTTGCACAAGTGACACTAACATTGATGCTGTTTTGAATCGTTACAAGGGAGAGTTAAGTTCCAACCTTGTGCTTGGGGTTTTGATGCGATACAAGCACTTGGGTAGGGCTAAGACCTTGAAATTCTTTTCATGGGCAGGGACTCAGATGGGTTTTCAGTTTGATGATTCTGTGGTTGAGTACATGGCTGATTTCTTGGGTAGGAGGAAGCTCTTTGATGATATCAAGTGTTTGTTCATGACAGTGTCATCTCAAAAGGGTCGAGTTTCGTGTAAGGCATTGTCTATTTGTATCAGGTTTTTGGGTAGGCAAGGGAGAATCAATGAAGCATTGTCCTTGTTTGAGGAAATGGAAACGTTATTTGGGTGTAAGGCTGATAATCTTGTGTATAATAATATGCTTTATGTGCTCTGCAAGAAGCAATCATCTTGTGAGATGATTGAGCTTGCACTTACAATTTTTCACAAGATGGAATCACCTGATACATATTCCTGTAGTAACATGATTGTTGGTCTTTGTAAACTTGGTAGATTAGAGACAGCTCTTGAAATTTTTGGCCAAATGGACAAGATTGGTGTGCTTCCCACTCGTTCTGCGCTCAACATGCTTATTGGGGAGTTGTGCTTGATGAGTGCAAAAGAAGGGTATGTTGAGAAGGTAAGAGTGAGGAATACTCGTAGACCATATACTATATTAGTTCCTAATATGGGAGGAAATAGGGGTGCAATTCAGCCTGCAGTTGCAATATTTTGGGCAGTTTTTAATTCCGGCTTATTGCCTAGTACTTTTGTTGTAGTCAAGCTATTGTTAGAGCTTTGTCGCATAGGTGATACAGAAGAAGCTGTTGCAGTGTTGAGGATTGTTGAGGAAAGGAAGCTAACTTGCATTGAAGAGGGATACTCAGTTGTTATGAAGGCATTATGCGAACACCGCCGAGTGGATGAAGCTAGTAATTTGTTTGGAAGAATGTTAGCCCGTGGATTAAAGCCGAAGTTGGTTGTTTACAATTCTGTTATATCCATGCTTTGTAAATTGGGAAATTTGAACCATGCTACTGGGGTCTTTGAAATAATGAACAAGAATAGATGCCTTCCTGATACTTTAACGTACACTGCCTTGATCCATGCTCATGGTGAGGGTAAGAACTGGAGAGTTGCTTATGACTTATTAATGGAAATGTTGGGTTTGGCCTGGATTCCACATTTTCACACTTACAATTTAGTAGACAGTCTTTTGAGAGAGCATGATCAGTTGGATCTATGCCTTAAATTGGAAAGAAAATTGGAGAACCAGAAGTTGCAGAAGCTGTGTAAGCGGGGTGAACTAGATGCTGCTTATGAGAAAACAAAATCAATGCTTGAAAAGGGTATTCATTTATCCGCTTATGCTAGAGACGCATTTCAAAATGTGTTTCAGAAGTGTGGCAAGTTAAAAATAGCACATCAGTTACTGGAAAAGACTCAAAGAGTTCAGGAGCCTGAGGAGATTAAAAGAAATTAACTAGTTATGAACAAAAATATATATCCATTTGTTATTGGAACAATTTTGGGTTTGTAGTTGATATTTCTCTGTTTTAATTTATTCACACAATTTTTACGTTAACCTACTAGTTTCAGTTTTAGTTTGTACTGTGTCTTCTGAAGTCTTTACATTGTCGGGTCATTAAACCTTCTCGAGTCTTCCAAGTTTATTATAGCGAATTAAATAAAGAAAAGAAAGGTCATAACCCAAGAATTCTAGAATTCTAAATTCTTCTCCATGCAAGTTCCTTATTCCAACTTATTTTGCTCTTCAATTCTTCACTTACCCAAGGATGTCTGTTAACATGTTTTTGCTGTATTTGGGTATTGTGCCAGAATCCTTCTCTATAGACTATTTCAATACATTTTTTTGTTTGTCCATTTTGTTGACATATAATTTTACCGGTAGTTTGTGTTGGGTTAATAACAACTTCTATTTGCGAAAGCGAAGTAAATCTGTAAGATGGGAAAATAAAGAAGTAGAAGAAAAACACACACATAGAACACAACAATTTTAACGTGGAATACCCTTCAATGTGAGGAGTAAAAACCACGAGACCACTAAATCCAAGAAAACTTTCACTATGAAAGTATGATTACAACAATGATCTCTTTAGTACAAGACTAGAAGTTTACACACAAATACTTCATCCACTAAGAATGGTTTATAATACTTTTATCTCTCACTTGAAGGATTTCTTTCTCACATAAGTGGTGGAACTCTCTTTCTCTTCTAAGAGGAACTCTCTCTCTCTCTAGATTGCTTGCATTGAACAAATGTAATCTGCCCCTATATATAGTACTTCGGGTGGTTGCTAACAAGATATCTTAAAATCATAGATTATTTTGTTGCCTAGCATATCAGCTCCACTTTGAGCATAATATGCTACTGCTCCGCCTAATATGCTGTATGTATGCCTAATAACATCCAATCGAAATAGCTGCTACCAATCAACATGTTGACAAATTGGAATGAAAAAGAAAAAAGAGCTTCAACAATTTCGGCTCCCTCACTTTGCTTACTTGAAGTTGCTGCTAGCGTCACATATAATCCAAGAGGAAAAATCCAACAAATCTCCCCCTTTCCGACTTAATTAGACGGGGTTATATGTCGGCACCTTTGCAGCAATCTTCGAACTTCAATGCTCGAATCGTCTTGGTCATCATGTCTGATGGGCTTCCACAAGTGGGCTGTTCTCAAATAGAGCCTTATAAGAAGATATATCAAAGGAAGGGCAGCAAGGGAAAGGAGGAAGGGAGCAAACTAGTGGCACGTGAACAGCAGGAAAATAAGGGAGAGTTGGTTATAAAAAATGCCACATGGCAGGCTGTGAATGGAGAGGAATTAGTGGAAGGGGGGATGGAAAATGCAAGGGAAAGAGAGCAGATATAGTGTGCGAGGAAACGGTTAAAGGGTATGAGATTTGTATTGAGCTTTTAGAGGGGTTGGCTATTGAGGCAGGGGCAGTCTCTTAGCTGGGGAAAATCTGGAACACTCAAGCGGGTAGTTCATTTACGGATAGTTGTTTTTTTCTGATTCAATTAAGGTCCATAGAATGGCACCATTGTAATGCTGCAATTTCTGTTTGTAGCTTTTCAGCAATATATGAGGTTTTCAGTATTAATTTCCCTTCTTGTTGAGCTATTTTCTGTGTTTAATTACTGGTGCCATTAATGTCTGACCAATTTAGGTCGATATGCACCTTGTCGAGCTACAAAAACTTCTCTCCTATTACATCTCGAATCCAATGGTAGCGCACATCAATGTGCTTTGACCATGCATAAAAGTTGAGTACTTTGCTAAGTGTATAGCACTCTGGTTATCACACTTCAACACATACTTCTCTTGATTATGGCCAAGCTCTTGTAGGAACCTCTTCATCCACACTAGCTCCTTGTAAGCTTCAGTTGCAACAAAATACTTGACTTCGTTAGTAGACAAGGCAACACACTTCTGGAGTTTGAACTGCTAGGAAATGGCTTTCCCTGCAAAAGCAGTCATGTAACCTGTGGTTGACTTCCTCAAGTCGCCATCTCCACCCAAGTCTATCCGAGTAGGCTTCTAACTCAGGTTTTCCTGTCCCATAGCACAAATATTTATTTACTGTACCTTTGAGATATTTGAATATCCATTTGACAACATCCCAATCCTCCCTACCTGGATTTGATAGAAATTGGCTTATAATCCCGACTGCATGAGCAAGGTTGGGCCTCGTACTTATCATGGCATACATAAGACTGCATACAACTGAATGATATGGGACCTTTGACATCTCATCTCATCTCTTTCTTCGTCACTTCTTGGACCTTGCTTTTGACTCCACTTGAAGTGTCCAGCTAGAGGAGTACTAACTATCTTGGATTGATCCATGTTGAACCTCTTCAGAATTTTCTTTATGTACTTCTCCTGGAATAACCACCGCAACTTCTTTGAACGATAATGGTGTAGCACCTCATATCATGGTGCGTCATCTAGTTCCTCTGATGTTGCAATTCGTGTTTACAGGTTCTCTCTATAAGTTTATTTTGGACAAGTGCAGTACTGTGTAATACTGTACATGTTATATATAGTGTCTGGGATGGTGTCTCTTGTTCTTTTCCATGGTGGTACGGAGGCAGCATCAAATCCTGCTATTTCAATTTTAATTTGTGTAATACTGTATGATCACACCTTTGCAATTATGTAACGGTAAGGCTGCGTACAAGGATTTTCTCCACCCCACACTCGCTAGTCGGGTTTAACGGGGAGTGGTTAATACTGTGTAATACTGTATAATGGGATAGCTTGTGTGTTTAATTTTTTTTTTGTTTAATTTGTGCATTTTCTTTTGTTTGTTTTTCATCCTTTTGATGTATAATAAAAGGGAAAAACTACTCAGTTTTCTCTCCTACACACCCTTCGATAACCGTGTTACTTTTTTCTTTTCTTTTCTTTTATTTTTTCAGGCGGTGGAGCTCACAAATTTATCTCTATGATATGAAGATAACTATCTCCTTTAACATGAGATTAATAAAACCCATAAATAAAAGATTCAATTTAAATTATTACTAGCTTCTAGTTCAACGTCAACATTAACATTACGGAGAATAAAGACTTAGCGCAGTAATTTCGGCAAAAAAATTAATGTAATGTTTTTTAATAAAATAATTACGCATTTATTATCGTTTTGAAAATAATTACGGATCTATTGCACAATGTGACATCACTTTTAGGCGTCACATGTGACGCCCCAATGGGGCGTCTCTCATGACGTGTTGCACGTGTCATATTTTTTCCAAAAATAATAATAATTTAATCATAAAACTTCTGAAGGCCATAACTTTTGACTCGGGTATCCAATTCAGGTAATTCTTTTTTGATTCCACATAAATTTTCAAGATCTACACAATGACATCTCATTTGATATATTTTATTTCTCACAAACATAATTTAAATTTAAATCAGATAATCCTTCTTCCTTAGAGATTTAGAATATTTATTTAATTATTTCCTTTATTAATACAGATTTTTCAAATTGATTTTTGAGTTTAAATCACAAATCAAATCTTTATTTTATTTTTCTCATTAATAATAATTGTTACTTTTAATTTAAATCACAAACTAAATTTTTTTTGTAATAAAAATAATTTTTTTATTTTTTAAATTAAATGACACATCAAATCTTGATTTATTTTTTATATTAAATCACAAACGCAGAACTCAGAGGTTTCTGAGTTTAAAAATGTGACATGTGGCAACACTTGACATGTTACCAATCACGTCTAAATTGGGTTTCAATCAAGAGGCGATCACGCCTAATTTAGGTAATTTTATTTTTGAAAAACATTCATAAGCCATCATTAATTTTAGACCACGAGTAATACCCCAGAAGCTTATAACATTAATCATTAATTTCAAAAATAATATCCTTCTTCCTTAGAGATTTAGAATATTTATTTAATTATTTTCTTTATTTCTACAGATTTTTCAAATTGATTTTGTAGTTTAAATCACAAATCAAATCTTTATTTTGTTTTCCTTATTAATAATAATTTTTATTTTATTTTTAATTTAAATCACAAACCAAATTTTTGTTATAATAACAAAATTTATTATAAAAAAAATTTAAATCACAAATCAAAATGTTATTTATTTATTTATATTAAATCGCAAATCCAGAACTCAGAGGCTTCTGAGTTTAACCGCTCTTATAATACCATTTTTGCAAATTAAAATTGTGTTTGTGAGTAATAAAATATTTCAAATGAGATGTCATTGCGTAGATCTCGAAAAGTTATATGGAATCAAAAAAAGAATTACCTGGATTGGATACCCGAATCAAAAGTTATGACCTTCAGAAGTTTTATGATTAAATTATTTTTTTTTTTGGAAAAAAATTATGACACGTGTCAACACCTTATGAGAGACGTCTCATTGGGGTGAGACGCCTAAATGAGGCGTCACATGTGACGCTCAAAAAGAGCCACATTGTGCAATAGATCCGTAATAATTCTAAAACTGTAATAAAGACATAATTATTTTATATAAAAGCATTAAATTAATTTTTTTCCCATTAATTTCCCTAAAAAAGAACCTCAGCTAATGGTAATAATAATCTAGCGGACACAGACTAGGAAAATGGGGATACAGTGAATAATACACCTGTAAATCTTGCTCAATTTTATCCAACTAAATAGCATGTAAAAAGTCAGGATCAGTCTTGGCAATCAACAAGGATAACGCTGATGTCCTGGATAACTTATTAAATATATATAGCAACCAGCAATGGCTTTCATGATTCTCCTCATCATGTAACAAATGTTCAATATAACTAGATAAGGAAGGAAAAAAAAATTAAAATAAAAACATAATCCTAGATTTAATGTGGGATTTTGGTTCACATGGAACTTTTTTCACCTCCTACTATATCCACCATCTATCAAATTCTGCCTTTTCAGCTTCCGCGTTAATTTGATTCATCATCTCGTTCCCGCACTGCATACACTACAAAAAAATGCTATTTAGCCACATTTAAAAATGTGGCAAACATTGATAAAAAATGTGGCTAACAAAGTTTACCACATTTTCATTAAATGTGGTTAAAAGAGGTGTTGCAATAATTTAGCCACATTATTTGATTCATTTTGCCACATTTTGATTGAGTGTGGTAGCCTATTTTTAGCCACAATTATTGTTAATTTAGCCACTTTATAAATGTGGTTAAACTGTATAGTTTGCCACAATAAAAAAATGTGGCTAATTATGTCTGAAATTTTTTTTTACCACATTCATGAATGTGCTAAATATATGAATTTTTTAATTAAAAATATTTCAAATTTAACAAATATTTTACATCTATAAAGAAAATAATTGAAGAATTTAACAAATATTTAAGCAAAATAGTGAATACGATGGAACATGAACCAAACTCATACGAGCTAATCAAGTTTTAAGTTTGTTTATTGATATCATTGAAGAATTTATACAAGACACCAAATTTTAAGTTCATATGAGCTAATCAAGTTTTCTACTAATATTACATAAGGGAAATAATTGTCAAATAAAACTATTTAGAAATTTGTCATGGAATGTCTATACAAAAAATCATCTTCTCTGTTTACTAAAGAAAAAAAATCATCTTCTTTCATGTAGTCATGCACATCCTAGTCCTTTGAAGAGTTATCTACTCTATCACACCTGCACCAAAAAATAAAAAAATAGGAGGAAATGGTCAGTGTGTTCCTTTTAGAAGATATGCAAGAGAACAAATTAGCCCAAATGGGAGAATATTAAAAAAAAATATGTGGGCAATATAAATTAATTAATTTTTTATTTTAAAATTAACCGGGTTAATAGATATTCCAATTATATTATTTTGACTAGCCCATTGTGATCATATTGAGTTGGGCTTATGAAATCTGTTAATATTGGGTCTAGTTGGACAGTAACGTAGGCTTTAGTTTGACCCTAGTTTTCCACGATAGATGGACCCAGTGGACACAAACTCTTTTCGGGGTATTTGGCTAGATCCCCTCTCTAGCCTATTTATATTGGGGTAAAATCCTATGAACCGTTATACTCTTATCGTTGAGGCTGCCATTTTCGAAATAGGTCATAGAGATGAAGATATTGGCATGTTGTCCCTTCTTTCCTGCGACTTTATGATGGTCCAACAAGGTACGCACAATCCCAATTTTAATTTCATATTGTTTGGTATTTTGTAATCATATACATGATTAAAATCGTGGGCACGTAAAATGATCTCTTAGTTATTAACTCGATAGAATCATTTTCAAAATAAAATGATTTTCAAAATAATATTAAATTAATTAATATAGCCCAAGTGGGAGAATATTAGAAAATTTTCTTTATATGGGCAATATAAATTAATTAGTTTTCTATTTTTAAAATTAATTAGGTTAATGGATATTCCAATTGTATTATTTTGACTAGCCCATTGTGATCATATTGAGTTGTGCTTATGGCATCTGTTAGTATTGGGCCTAGTTTGGCAGCAATGTATGCTTTAGTTTGATCCTAGTTTTTCATGATGGATAGACCCAGTGGACACAAACTATTTTCAGGATATTTGGCTAGATCCCTTCTCTAACCTATTTATATTGGGGTAAAATCCTATGAGCCGTCGTGCTCTCATCGTTGAGGCTACCATTTTCGGAATAGGTCATAGAGATGAAGATTTTAGCATGTTGTCCCTTCTTTCCTGCGACTTTATGATGGTCTAACATGGTACACACAATTTCAATTTTAATTTCATATTGTTTGGTATTTGGTAATCATATACATGATTAAGAATTTTTAAATCTTTCAAAATAATCATTTTAACAAGTAATAAGTAATAACTCATTATTATAGAAAGCTAGTTTCACCGTAATATGAATATTCTCGGCTGGAACATAATTGCACCTCTGCATGCTCAACCCAATATGTGATTTATCCCACACAAAAAAACAAACAAACCATTCTTGTGTAAGTTACAATTTGATAATCAGAAGAATGCACCATCTTTATGGGTCTCCATATCTCCACCTCTGCATGCTCAACCAAGTAAGAATAACTTGTTTTGAGATAGACTCAACCAGCAGAGTCCTGTGGAGACCAATTGGGACCTTCACGTTGGCAGGTTTTCAAAATTGTTAATAGTTTTTTTTTTTTTTTTTTTTAAAAAAAAGAATTGTGGTAAGTTTTGCCATGGCTGGGTTTTACCTGATTGGATTTTTAGACACGAACTAAAATTATTTTCTTATTATTTCCCAGCTCCGCTACTCTCGTGTGTAAGGAAATTTCTACAATATTACTGTCTTACCTACTTTTCTATACATCCCTCCAATACAAATTAAACACCTATACTGATTGATGACATGGAAAAGAAAAAAATATATAATAAAAACAAGTGTTTAATTTTCAACGGCAGTAGTACATACTATTGTTGTACCAAAGATGAGCTCCGTGTGTAGATTATCTTTTTGAAACTAGCTTAGTTGTTGCCAAAGTTATTTTTAAAATAAAAAAACCTTTAAAAAATAATTATTTCTTCTATATAATCATTTTCCTTGTTCATGCAAATATAATACTTTTCCAATTTAAAGAAAGCTTTTTCTAAGACTTAAAAAAAAAGCTACCTATATCTATATATATATATATATATATATATATATATATATATATATATATATATATATGGGAAATCACTTCTGCTATGAATGCAGAAGTGATTTTCTACTGCCACACACTCATCATCATTTTTTCTTTATTTTTATTTCTATTTTACTTTTTAAAAATGGTGGGGTCCACAATACTTTTGGGTCAGCTGCAAACTCTCAAATTTTGCAGTCACAGCAGAATTGCAAAGCCCATATATATATAAGATTGAGTTAATTTTTTTTAAAATTATCATAAAAAAATACTTACATATACTGAAAAAAAAATTATAATAATATTTTTTCTTTATTTTTTATTTTATATAAACAACTTATGTGTAAATGTTAAATTTTATATATTAACTTGAATCAAAATACATATAAATGTTAAGATTAAAAGCCGAAACACACTAGACTTATATGTAAATGTTAAATTTTGTACATTAACTTAAATCAAAATGCTACAAATTTAATATAAAAAAACAAATTATAATAATACTTTTTCTTTATTTTTTATTTTATATAAACAGCTTAGGTGTAAATGTTAAATTTTATATATTAACTTGAATCAAAATACATACAAATGTTAAGATTAAAAGCCGAAACACACTGGACTATATGTAAATGTTAAATTTTGTACATTAACTTAAATCAAAATGCATACAAATTTTAAGATTAAAAGCCGAAACACACTCGGTTGTGTGGCCCTTCTACCAAAAAAAAAGAAGAAGAAAAAAAACCGATACGTACTGGGCTCAGATATAGTTATCGAATTTTGAATAAATATTTTATTTCAAGGGATCATTTTTTTATGTTGCGTGAGAAAAAATAATTTTCCAGCAAACACAATTCTTATATAGAATTCACTTTAATTTTTTTTCTCTCCCCTATTCTCTACTCTCTGTTCCTTGTGTGTCTGAAAGATTGTTTTTTTCTTATGCAATATAAAAAAAATCCCTTTTATTTCACTTTATAAAATTATAGTTATTTTAAATTAATTTATTTCATAATTAAAAAATTCTATTAAAAACCTTTTTTTAAATTAAAACATCGATAGTTCATAAGACGGGAACTTAATTGTGATACTATATATACACTAACATACACCATACCATAACCGTAACACAAATGGAAGCAAAAACAAGAATCTAAGCTTACTTTGCATTATTCAAGAAAACGAGGAAGCACTCCTAATTTGTCTAAAATATGAAAAACTAGAAGCGTTACTAATCTTAATCCCAGAAAAAAATCAAGGAGATATAAATCACATTAAAGATTTCGAACAAATGCAGCGATGGAGCAACCAACTCCGTACAAAACCCCCCCCAAAAAAAAAAAAACGTGCTACACTATGGCTTTTGCACCACACTCAACTTATTTGACTTGTAATGCACATTAATGTTTAGCAAAAAAAATTCCCAAGAAATACACAACGTTATCCATTTAGAGATTTACATGAGTTTTGATTCAAATCATGGAACTCGATATACAAGAACAAATACATAAAAAAATGGAAACCAAAATTTGATATTTTCAATAAGCATAGATCAATAGCATTGATGTCAATTGCGATGGAGATATATACATTAGATACGTGTTTTCTTTTCCATCATTGAATATTAAAAGGAATTGAAATCGGACTGACACGCAGAAAATTCGAAATGACATTTTCAATTGACATTTACAAAATTCAAAACGTATTTTTTTAATTATCCAGCGATGTCAATAATTTATATATATATATTTATTTCCATTTTTGTATGGTCATGATTTCCCAAATTTAAAGTGAAAGCATTAAATATGGAAAATCATAACCATACAAAGGTAGAAATAAATATTAAATATTAAATTTAAGAAATCATGACCATACAAAGATGGAAATAAATATAACCGTTGGATCAACATAAACGATCTAACGGTGAGATTGACTGAGTGTCACATAACTTGGGTGTCACATAACTTGGGTGTCACAATATCCTATCCCTATATATATATATATATATATATATATATATATATATATATATATATATATATATATATATTATACCCTAAAATTTGAGAGATCTTAATATGTAAAACAAAAACATGAATTAATACATAAAGTTTCGACCTTTATAAAAAAAAACTTCAATTTCTTTGATTCAAAAACATGGATTTTATAATCATATATTAGCCCTAAAATTTGAGAGATCTTACTATGTAAAAACAAAAACATTCTTAATCAATTGAACAAAAAATAAACTTATGAATTAATACATAAAGTTTCGACCTTTATAAAAAAAACTTCAATTTCTTTGATTCAAGAGCATGACTTTTATAATCATATATATGTGGCTCTGATACCAAATGATAGAATTATTTTAACCCTAAATCTTGTATATAATTATAAAATACAAGACAATATGAAATCAAAAATCAAAATTAAGATTGTGCGTACCTTGGTGAACCGGCCATTAGCATAATACCAACCTGATAAAGAACGGGACCTTGATCTCAAACGTGAACGAGGAGGAGATATTAAAGGAGATTTAACTGATGAACGCTGCGAAGACTTAACTTGATCTCGAATGTGATCTCGACTGTGATGGCTACGACTGCCGACTATAGCTCTGGTCTCGTGCTGATAATGTGTTGTATTGTCACATTACAATGGAACGTATTCGGGTTGTATTGTCACACTACAATGATGCCTTATTTATAGGTTCGGAAAACATGAAAGCTACGATAACTGAAATTATTCTCCAATAGCCATAATGTCTCCAACAGCCATAACGTCTCCAACAGTCATAACGGTTATTGGACAACCAATAAATTATTTATAACAAAATAATATTTCTTTTCTTTATTTTTATTTTTATTTTTATTTTATATAAACAGCTTATATGTAACTATTAAATTTTGTATATAATCTTAAATCAAAATATACGAAATGATAGGATTAAAAGCTAAGACACAATACCTGTCTTATTTTATTTTTTTTCTTTACAGGGATTTGGAAACATCTCATTTTTTATTTTATTTTTCATCCTAATTTTTCATTCACTTTCTTCATCAAATCAAAATAAACTTTGAAATTATAAGTCAAAAAATATTTACAATTTATTAGTTGTCCAATGTAATTTTTTTTTTAGCGAAAACCACAAGACAAACATATATAACAAGTGTATAACTTTCAATAAAATTAGTGCATTACCCGTGCGATGCACGGAAAAAAAAAATTCACTTTATATTGAGAGAAAATGGACACCGATATAAACATGAAACAAAATTTATATGTTTTTTGAAGCGTCCGAACTTCATAAACATTCGCAAGTACAGCCACACTATGCAAAAATTATAGAATTACTATTTTATTGAGTTTAATATAAATATTTGAGATATTTTATATTTCTTTACAAAAATGATGGGTATTATAAGTTTAACTTCATTTTTTTGTTAAATTATTGAATATTAAATATAATATACACTACATAAAATAAAATTATTATTTAATATCAAAACATGTCCTAACGTATTGAAATATAATAATTTTCAGAATTATCATGTCGGAGTGTCATATCGTGTCGTGTTTCGTGTCCTATGTACGTGGCGGTTAGTTTTTCTCTTTCAGAAAATTTGTAGAATAAGATAACATATTTAAAAAATAAATTAAAAGTATAAAAATTAAATAAATAAAAAATTATCGCTTTAAAAAATAATAAAGATATAGGTTATTCTATCTACTTTTTTGGAGAGTGGTAGGCAAAGATAGGCAGAAAGAGAGGTAGGTAGAATGACCTCTCTCTATATACATATATGAAATTTTCATGTGTTTTTTATGAAATTTTCATGTGATCTTTATTTGCATTATTTCATGTGTTATTAATGAAAATATTATTTCATGTGATCTTTGTGAATAAAATTTTTTCTTTTATATTTTAATTTGGTTTGGGCCTACAAATTTTAGTTTGCAACTTGTGTTAGGCTTTTTAGTTTTCTATAGTAGGCCAGTCAAATGTAACACCCCGCGTTGACCCGGTTTGTTATTGGTATTAAGCGCAGCTAATATTAATTACTTGCGGCGGAAACAACGTTAGACTTATTAAGTGAAAAATGCGGATAAACTCTTTCCTTTTTCCTACGTGTTACAATTTGCATAATTAATCTTACATTTACCTATTAATCGTTCACTTGTAATGTCCGTTGATATCAGAATTTATCCACTAATTATTTTATTTATCATAATTAACCATTCACTAATTAATTATTCATTTCATGCCAAATTTAAGTTTTCCCTCCCATTGTTTGTCTCCTGTTTTTGTATGATTTGCTTCTTCTGCATGGCTTCTTAATGTATGATTTGCTTCTTTTTTATCTTATGTATCATCAAACTTGAATAAAATTTGAGTAGCATTCGCAAAAAGTGATTTGAAAGAACATATTTTTATTTGATGTAGCATTCTCAGACTAAAAATAGTGACTATTACTTGGCTAATATTATTAGACTCGTCATAAACTTACGTTTCCATACTTGCTTGCATTGAATTTTTTTTGCTCTGCCTTTCATATTGTTCAAGTTTAAATTTCATGGTTATTGCTGTATTTATTTCTTACAGAATATGTTAGTGGCTCGGATAAACTTGAGGATGACTCTCAGCAAAAGCTACGTTCTTTTCACTCTTATAGCCATCAAGATGGTAAGAGTGCATGGATTATTGATGACATTTTTCTATTGTTATATTTGATCCCTAGAAGCCCATTGTCTTATTAAATTTGTAGGAGGATGTCATCCACCAAAAAAAAAAAAATATTGTAGGAGGATGTGATACAACTGAGAGACAGATCTCCCGTGATAAAGTTGATCGAGCTGCCTTATTGAAGAATCGATTTGCTGATACTAGACAGATCTCCCGTGATAAACTTGATCGAGCTGCCTTATTTGACTGGGTCTGGTTTAGATCTAGATCTGGACGGATTGTGACTCAACTGGACCGATAATGGAGGAAGATGCAAATGTTTCAACTTCCAATAACGGAGATTGAGGTTTGAGAGGAGATGAATCAGTATGTATATGCAAATAATGGGTCTGGAACAAAGGTCTCTGTTAGGTTTGGATAATGAAGGTGGAGAAGAAGAAAAAATTCACGGGAAAATTAAAGAGAATGAGGAAAATTAAAGGGCAGGATATCGTAACAACCAACTAGGGTTACTACCAATCAATTTCACCGTTAGATAGATTATGTTGATCCAATAGTTATATTTATTTCTATCTTTGTATGGTTATGATCCCCATATTTAATGTAAAAGCATTAAATATGAGAAATCATAACCATACAAAGGTGAAAATAAATATAAAGTATTAAATATGGGGAATCATAACCATATAAAGATGAAAATAAATATAACCGTTGGATCAATATAATCGATCTAACGGTGAAATTGATTGGTAATAACATTGGTAGTAACCCTAATTAATTGTTATAATATCCTATTCTGAAATTAAATTCAAAAACTTGAATTTTAAGATAAGGGTATATTTGTATTTTTACATCATATTTCAAGGGTGGGCACTTGCCCCCCTTCTCATGTGCCTCCATCCGCCTCTGGTGGTAGGCAAAGATAGGTAGAATAACCTCTCTCTCTATATATACATATATGAAATTTTCATGCTATTTTTATGAAATTTTCATGTGATCTTTATGAGTATTTTTATATGATCTTTATGTGCACTATTTCATGTGTTATTAATGAAAATATTATTTCATGTGATATTTGTGAATAAAAATTTTTCTTTTATATTTTAATTTGGTTTGGGCCTACAAATTTTAGTTTGCAACTTGGTAGGCCTTAGAAGCCGTGTTAGGCTTTTTAGTTTTTTATAGTAGGCCAGTCAGATATAACACCCCGCGTCGACCCGGTTTGTTATCATTGTAATGGTATTAAGCGCAGCTAATATTAATTACTTGCGGCAAAAATAACGTTAGACTTATTAAGTGAAGAATGCATATAAACTCTTTCCTTTTTGCTACGTGTTACAATTTGCATAATTAATCTTACATTTACCTATTAATCGTTCACTTGTAACGTCCGTTGATGTCAGAATTTATCCACTAATTATTTTATTTATCATAGTTAACCATTCACTAATTAATTTTTCATTTCATGCCAAATATTTAGTACTATTTTGTGATTTGAACTCACTAAAATTGAAGATTAAATACATCTTTATATATGTATTTTAGAATAAAATCACCTTGAGAAAGTCTTATTTTAACCTTAATTAATGGTAAAATCGATCACTTGAAATATCTTTATCCTATAGTAATGAAATATTTTTGTATGTGTAAAAATGTTTTAGCTGTTTCCTGTGTAAAACTTTTGCATCTTTATGTACTAAAAATAAAACACTTCTATTTGTCATTTGATCCTTTCATATCTATCTAGTTGAGTTTTCTTGCTTCCGTGTTCTTTAGGTATAGACAGAGTCACCATTCAAGATCTTTGTCTGTCTTAAAATCGATTGGGTCCAAATTTCCCTCACATGTAAAAAGTAGGGCCTTTTTGGTTGGCTTTTTCAAGATGCAGTTTACTTCCTTTTTTGTTTGATTATAAAGAAACATATTCAACTCTTTTCTCCTCATAAACCAATTCTTGTTTAGCTTCTACAATCGCATTCAATTTATCCAAGTTTTGATTATGTAATCATATAAGTCAAAGTAGACTTTCTCAACAGCCAAAATAGTGCCTAGTCAATAAACTGAGTGAAAATATCTAAAAATTTTATTGAACTTTGCTTAAACTTGCAGCTTGTGCAATGAAATTCTATCATGCTGAGCGAGAAGTGGAGTTTCCTAGTCACCATTCTATTCACACAACTCCTACTACCATTAGTGTGAATTGCTTTGTCCTACAGAACGACAATCATTCCCATTAATACCATTATATATACACACACAAAGCAGAAAGGCACAACAGAAGGATGATATAATGACTTGTAGACCTCAGTCCTCGTGAGAGGAATGGCGACTATATTTTTCCCTCCTAGTGTGTTCATCTCTTTCTTTTCTTTTATGGGAATGTTTCTCTCTTTTGGTAGAACTCTTGTATCGATGTTCTTTCTCAGATGAACTCCTGTCAGGGTAACGATCACCACTCCTCTCCAAAGAGCTCCTTCGACGAGAGTGGTCTTCTCGGTGACTTGAACTCCTTTTGTAGTGACCTTCCTCAATGTCCACTGAACTTTTGAGGGAACCTTCTGTTCTTTTCCTGTCATTAGAACTCCTTTTATGAGAGTCTTCTTCCCTGTCTGAAAGGTTCCTTTCTCTTCTAGGCGGGGATGGGACCTGTACATGTGTATGGACAAATGAAAAAAATTAACAAATGAATTGTAAATTTCAAAATCTTGGTTTGGAACACTAACTTTTAGTAAACTAACGATTTATTGAAAGCAACACTTGAACAAGTAAAGAGAAACGTCGTGTCATGACCCACAATGAAGAATCCTAGACCAAAAACAAAGTCATTCGTCGTTTTAATATCTTAAAATACTTAATATTGATCTGCTGTTCTTACAACTTTTTATATAAATAGGATATGCTCAAAAGGTAAAAAAACAACACCTGAAAGCGTGACATGTATCTTCCCTCAGGCGGAGGTGGGATGCCAAGCTTCTCCAATTCCTCATATGGGATTGATTTCCTGGTTAAATAGTAGAGAAATAACTGAATCAATAAAGCCACAAGTCAAAGAACAGAAGCTAAGATATGATAGTTAACTTGTTAGGTCAAATTCAAGCTGGTGTCATAAGCCGTATAATAGCTTACAGTCAAATAGTAAATGGAGATATGTCATGCTTTTGTCTACAATGCCCTAACTAGCTTTATACCTTTTCACAAAACTTTTACAATGAAGAATTATACAAACAAGTTCTTTCAGTTTTGAGAATCATAGCTTCCACCACAGAGGCATTCAATCCTCCTATGGCGCTTTAACCTTCAATACACCTATAGTAGTCATATAAATCATTACCGTCATCACTGCCTCATATTTCAATCTTACTCTCCCTCTTATCCTTCTGCCTTTTTATATTTGTATCACTATCAACGGATTCATTTTAGACCGAACTAGTTCAACAACAAAATAAAAAATAAACCTCAGTTGGGATAAAATTAAATCAGTAGAGAATGAACGGTCAATGATATCCCACACACAGCTATGTTTCATGGATACTTCTTAATTTACATTAGAACTTATTAAAACTGGTTCAGTCTCAGACCCAATAAGTATGAGTATTTGTATCAGTGCATCATATAAAAGTAATATAAAACCAAATGAAACCAAACATGGCAATACCGCAGTACCATAATATTTAAAATTATAATAATTGAGAAAATTATACTGACCCGTGAGATTTGGCTAAATTACACTCATCTCCTCTCTTGTTTCAAAAATTACATTGAATTGCTGTGCTTTGAATTTCCATTAAAAAAAATAGTAATAATCATAAAAAATAACAAGAACCAAGACTTATCTCGATTCTTGGGATTGGCCACATTTAAAATTTTGCAGACACATACTCCCCCTAGTACAGCCTTCCGTACAAGTGAGGGATACAAAACATTTTACTCTAATAATCAACCAATTGACATAATGCTTCAATATTCATTTGAATTTAACACACTAGAGGTTGTCACACATGTCTTTGAAAAATAGGTTATAAGATTGCTCAGAAATAAGGAAAAATATAGTTTGCAGATATAAGAGGAATGAACTGTACAGTGGTGCACGAAATGGTTTTTCTCTTCCGCCAAAACGAAGTTGTCCTGATTCCTTCTTCCCACTAAGACCACCACCTGTAGAAGAGGACAGAAAATGATCAGATGGCTCTGGCTCAGTGGGTAGATATGCAACTTAAAGAATGAGTCACTTTAACTGACCTAACCTTCTAGGAATCCATCCAGGCATCAACTGCTGTCTGTTGTAATCAACTATGATTTCACAATCATCAATAAAAGAATGATGAGCATCCTGCAAACGAGAAAAATCAATACTTATTAGTACCATTAACATTTCATAAAAAAGCATATTACAAGCCAGCTCTGAAGTCCAGATGATTTCATTAGTACCAGATATGCTCCCTATATATATAGATAGATAGTTAATAAGGCTTGATAGGATTTTATTTTTTGTCATGTCATGAAGCTTCACTTTTTTAAGCTACAAATTAGACAAAGTTTTAACATGTTGTAGCACCATATATGCTCGTCGCATCTCCCTTTCAGTTTCATATTCAACAAAAGCATAACCACGAGAAGCTCCTGTCACTGCAACCAAAAATAAATAAATCACATGTAAAAACTTAAATTCCAAAGCTTGATAATATGTATGGTTAAAAGAGAAATTATCAATATATCATTCAAAAGCACAAATGCATAAAATTGCCAAACCATTTGCAGGGTCTTAACACAAAAACATGGCTATACAAGATGCTGCATATATAGCCCAATTGGAAAAGCTATATCTGTTGGTAAATGAACAGTTACAAAGAGTTAATAAAGGATCCTTTTCCAGTATGCGGGCAAACCATAAAACAACTTAATAAAAGAAAAAAAATACCAACAATCACTGATTCAAATGGTAAGGAGCTTGTTCCCCTTAACTAGAGGTCTAAAATTCGAGCACGGGAATGGAGAAAATGGTCTTGGGAGAGCCACCTCCTACATTGGTCGGACCATGCTCGAACCAGATTAAAGTCGATGATTGATAAACAAGTGGAGAAATAAAATAAAAAAGAAATAATATAAGCTCCCAGGCATATAAAATTTAGATGCACCATATTATTTCAATAAGATGGAAAACAAATTATACTGGAAAAACTATACTAAAAATAGCAGTATCTTGATTCCTGAGAGACTTAAATATTTCACAGTTCTTAAAATGACTTAAATACAACAAAACATATCATTGAATCTAAAATAGTTTTTTTCAAAAACACGGTCAAATTCAGAGCATTATACAAGTACTCAATCAGCAAGTAGTGTACTAAATCATATTGACCAGCTCGCTCAATAAGAAATATCATTTCTACTAGATGTGTTTCAAAAAGCATATAATTTGAAGATGTAAAAGAGATCCACATAGAGCTGGAGAAAATAACTGGCATAAACTGACAATCAACGAGGGGTTAAGAACTAAGATAGACCAAAGAATGATACCAATGTCCCTGACCAAGCGCAAGTTCTTCACCCGACCATACTTATTCATAACCTGAAAGATAAAAACCACACATTCCGTAGCAAATTAAGACACCAGAGAAGCTACTTATGCCATAAAAATGAGGTAGCAGCAGTATCCTAAACATAGTTCAGGAGAACTGTCAGTATCCTCCATAAATCCAACGAAGTTCTCTTCCTTCCTTCCAGGAAAAAACTCATAAGTTTACTCAACTGTAATTGAGTTCCAGATGCTCCTGTTGAACTCATAAGCTTTATGTTCGTTGCATACTCTTGCTGATCTATTGTTTATGCAGAGACGGGGTCAGAATTGAACCCTATCCATGTAATCTAATTTCTTATTTCCCTTCTTCAGCAAAAATTAATCTAAATTAACTAAGCTAAAATATATTTGGAACAATTTTCTACATATTTGAATTTATCATATAAACAAGGAAATTTTTTTTCAGATGAAGAAAAAAGAGAGGCAATATTACTAACTTTTAACACTTCTAACATGGAAGATGAACATATTCTATTTGCATCCCACATAAAAAAAAAAAAAATCGAAAAAAAAAAACTTTAACCTTGCGGAGAGTATGTTCAGTGGTGAGGCGAGAGAGGTGACCCACGAAGAGAGTGCAATAAGGGTCTCCAGTGGCCTTAGGATCACCAAATGGGTCATCTGCAAAATTCAATTTTTGAACTTAAAATCGAAGAAAATTTATAAAAAAAGGAGAGTAGAAAAAAGAAAGATCAAATACAGACAGAGGCCAATTGAGGAACAGAGTTGAGCACGATAAACAGCATTGTCGTGAGGAACAACATCAGTGCCGTCGATGCTGCCTGCTTGAATCGGATGGTAAGAATCCGCATAGAAAACTGAATTCAAGTTTCTCGACCTCATACTCATTGTTCTTCACACTTCACTCTTCACTACAAGAGAGAATAAAGGGAACTCAAGATTGCTCAATGAATAAGCTGAATGATATTTCAACAGTTACTGTGTTCCTCGCTTCTCCTTCTCGCTGCTTTGCTCCTTCTGCGTTCTACAAAAACACTACATTTTTTACTTTTTTTTTTTTTTTTTATAACATATTTTAAGTTTGGGATTTGCATTTATCATTTCACATGACACAAAAAATTTCCTACACACACAACATCATTTTGTGGGGCTCACATTTTTTGAAGCAAAAAAAAAAAAATTTATGGCACGCAAAACGAATCTATGTAACATTACACAATCACTTTTCCTGCAACATAACTCTTATAAAACCCTTTAAGTTTTTGCTTTTGCTACTTAATTTTTTTTTTAATTTGGATTAAAAATACTTTTTATAAGTTGTAATTTTTACCAATCTTAATTATTTATTTGAGGAATGAGCCTCAGCGTTAGGTTCTCTCTCCACCCACTTAATTCAGATACATATATTCAGTAGTTTTGTAATTTTTAATTAATTTTTTTTATCATTTTAAAGAATATAATTTTATATTTTTTTGAATTTTTTAAAGCAAAAGGATTGTGTTTTCCTATATATTTGCGGACAACGGCTAAAAATTTCTCGAAATACCATGCTCCCTAAAAATTTTGCCAAATATCATGTTATCAAAAACGCTACAACATCTGGCGTTTTACGTTTAGACACGTGGCAGTAGAGTTTAAAGCTATGTAAACTTGCTCAACAGTTTAGCATTTTTTTAACCAGTCAGTGTGTCCAGGCCTAAGTCGCTTTGGATGTGCATGACAACCATTCTATTCCCTAGCACTATTTCTGAAAAGAAATAATTCTTTTCTATTTATGTTCCTTGGAACAGTTTATGAGAAAAAAAAAATATTTGATAACATGTTTTATTTTTATTCCGAGAATGAGAATTGTGTTTGATAACACAATAAATAATATAATAAAAAATAATTTCTATTAAATATAAAAAAATTTCGGATCATCACTTTCCTTTCCATATAGTGTGGTTGTGGTGGCGGCGGGGGGTGGCATGGTGGTGGCGGCGGCGGCGGTACGGCGATGGTGGTGGCAGTGACGTGGTGATGATAGTGGTGGTGGTTGTGACAGCAGTGGCTGCGGCGATGGCGGTGGTAATGGTGGGGATGGTGATGGTGGAGGTGATGGCAGTGGCTGCGACAATGGTGGTGGGTATGGTGGTTGGTGGCGGTGACAATGGTAGCGGTGGCATGAAGGTGGTGGTTGTGATGGCATCATGGAGGTGGTGGTGTAAGTGGCAGTGGTGGAAGGTGATAGTGGTGGTGGGGGTGGTGTAATGGTGGTGGTGGTTGGTGGCGACGGCAGCGGTGTCGGTGGTGGCTGCAGCAATGATAGTGGTGGTTGGTGACAGTGATGGTGATGGTAGCGGTGGCGATGGTGGTGGTGACAGTGGCGTGGTGATGGCGATGGTGGCGGTGGAGACAGTGGTTGCGATGCTGGTGGTGGTGGTGACGGTGACAGTGGTGGTGATAGTGGCATGGTGGTAGTGATGGGTAGAGGTGGTGGTGATGGTGGCGGTGGTATCGTGGTGGTGGGGGTGGGTACGACAGCTGCGACGACGATGGTGGCGGTGGTCGTGTTGGGATGATGGTGGCGGTGGTGATGATGGTAGAGATGGAGAATGATTAAGAGATATAAATGTTTCTCATTTTGTGCCCAGAAACAAAAAAGCAGAAATTTTCTGATTCTTTTGTCTGTTCCCCAGCACAAAAATTAATCTGGTTCATCCCGAGAACAAAAAAATAAACCGATTTTAACAAACGAGTTTTTTATCCATTTCTATTACCGGGAACAGAAATTAAAAAAAAAAAAAATTGATTCCGAAAACGTTGTCATGCGCACCCTTTATGTACAAGCGTGTTACGTGACATTTTGACACGTGGAGAGAGAGGATTAAAGTTGCTGAATAGTACATAGACTATAGTGCAACGTGGCATATGCATATGGAGTGTCCATAAGAAAACGATAAAAATGATTCAATGTCCAATAAATGCTGATTTGTTTTTTGTTTTTTTTTTTTGAAAAATATAATAAATAATAAAGACGATTTGCTTTTTCAAATAGCGAATGCAAGCATGGAAAACATTTAATAGTTGTATGATCAGCCCAATGAATTAATCAATTCTGCAAATTTAATGTTCAATAAATGTTGATTTATTTTTATTTTATATTTTTGGAAAATATAATAAACAATAAAGACTATTTGCTTTAAGGAAAATATTTGATATAATTTTATTGATTTCTATTTGATTAATTCATTGGGCCAATATAACTTTAAGGAAAATATTTGATATAATTTTATTGATTTTTAATTTTAATTTATTGCATAATTGATTAATTCATTAGGCTGATAACGGTAGCTTTGAATCATGCAACTGTGAAATTTTTTCCATAGAGAAATATTTGATATAATTTTATTGATTTTTAATTTAACGTCCAATTTTTCTCTTTGCGTAATTGATTAATTCATTGGGCCAATATAGCTTTAAGGGAAATATTACATATAACTTTATTAATTTTTAATTTTAATTTATTGCAGAATTGATTAATTCATTGGGCTGATAACTGTAGGTTTAAATCATGCAAGTGTTAAATGTTTTCCATGCTTGCATACGCTACTTGGAAAAGTAAATCGTCTTTATTGTTTATTATATTTTCCAAAAGGAAAACAAAAAGCAAATTAGCATTTATTGGACATTAAATCGTCTTTATCATTTTTTCATGGACACTGTATATGCATATGTCATGTTGCACTATATTCTCTGCACTATATCAAATTTTTGTTTCCATTTTTTTATATATTTGTTTTTGTATATCGAGTTCCATGATTTGAATCAAAACTCATGTAAATCTCTAAATGGATAGCGTTGTGTATTTCTTGGGATTTTTTTTTTTTGCTAAACATTAATGTGCATTACAAGTCAAATAAGTTGAGTGTGGTGCAAAAGCCATAGTGTAGCACATTTTTTTTTTGGGGGTTTTGTACGGAGTTGGTTGCTCCATTGCTGCATTTGTTCGAAATCTTTATTGTGATTTATATCTCCTTGATTTCTTTCTGGGATTAAGATTAGTAACGCTTCTAGTTTTTCATATTTTAGACAAATTAGGAGTGCTTCCTCGTTTTCTTGAATAATGCAAAGTAAGCTTAGATTCTTGTTTTTGCTTCCATTTGTGTTACGGTTTTGGTATGGTGTATGTTAGTGTATATATAATATCACAATTAAGTTCCCGTCTTATGAACTATCGATGTGTTAATTTAAAAAAAAGGTTTTTAATAGAATTTTTTAATTATGAAATAAATTAATTTAAAATAACTATAATTTTATAAAGTGAAATAAAAGGGATTTTTTGTATATTGCATAAGAAAAAAACAATCTTTCAGACACACAAGGAACAGAGAGTAGAGAATAGGGGAGAGAAAAAAAATTAAAGTGAATTCTATATAAGAATTGTGTTTGCTGGAAAATTATTTTTTCTCACGCAACATAAAAAAATGATCCCTTGAAATAAAATATTTATTCAAAATTCGATAACTATATATGAGCCCAGTGCGTTTCGGCTTTTTTTTTTCTTCTTTTTTTGGTAGAAGGGGGGCACAGCCGAGTGTGTTTCGGCTTTTAATCTTAAAATTTGTATGCATTTTGATTTAAGTTAATGTACAAAATTTAACATTTACATATAGTCCAGTGTGTTTCGGCTTTTAATCTTAACATTTGTATGTATTTTGATTCAAGTTAATATATAAAATTTAACATTTACACATAAGCTGTTTATATAAAATAAAAAATAAAGAAAAAATATTATTATAATTTGTTTTTTTATATTAAATTTGTATGCATTTTGATTTAAGTTAATGTACAAAATTTAACATTTACATATAAGTCTAGTGTGTTTCGGCTTTTAATCTTAACATTTGTATGTATTTTGATTCAAGTTAATATATAAAATTTAACATTTACACATAAGCTGTTTATATAAAATAAAAAATAAAGAAAAAATATTATTATAATTTTTTTTTCAGTATATGTAAGTATTTTTTTATGATAATTTTAAAAAAAATTAACTCAATCTTATATATATATATGGGCTTTGCAATTCTGCTGAGACTGCAAAATTTGAGAGTTTGCAGCTGACCCAAAAGTATTGTGGACCCCACCATTTTTAAAAAGTAAAATAGAAATAAAAATAAAGAAAAAATGATGATGAGTGTGTGGCAGTAGAAAATCACTTCTGCATTCATAGCAGAAGTGATTTCCCATATATATATATATATATATATATATATATAGGTAGCTTTTTTTTTAAGTCTTAGAAAAAGCTTTCTTTAAATTGGAAAAGTATTATATTTGCATGAACAAGGAAAATGATTATATAGAAGAAATAATTATTTTTTAAAGGTTTTTTTATTTTAAAAATAACTTTGCCAACAACTAAGCTAGTTTCAGAAAGATAATCTACACACGGAGCTCATCTTTGGTACAACAATAGTATACTACTGCCATTGAAAATTAAACACTTGTTTTTAATATATATTTTTTTCTTTTCCATGTCATCAATCAGTATAGGTGTTTAATTTGTATTGGAGGGATGTATAGAAAAGTGGGTAAGACAGTAATATTGTGAAATTTCCTTACACACGAGAGTAGCGGAGCCGAAAAAGTCACCGGAAGTCATCAGAAAAGTCACCGTAGACGACTGTCAACGGTGGACGACGCGGTCAACGGTGGTTGGTCAACGACAACGGTGGTCAACCCAACAACTTCCCAAAGATCATTCTTTTCTGATGTGACAGATCAGTCTAAGCTGCAGTCACAGAGCATACTAAGAAAAACCCGAAAAAAAATAGCAACGGGAATCCCTCAAGGAGGGTGATATCTCTCTATAACCATATTGAAATTATGGAAAATAGAACTAAGTTAAACGGATTAAGATTCATCTTGTTAGGCTCTAGATACCATGTTGAATATCATAGATACAAGAGGAAATGATAGTAATCCTTGTTATATTAAACTACACAACATTGGTGCTATTATATAGCAAACCAATTGAAGAATACAAAGAGACACACTCAATGTGGGACTTCTACACTATTAACACTAACACTCTTAACACTCCCCCTCAAGCTGTAGCATATAGATCATATGCTACAAGCTTGATACATAAATAATACTCCCATTAGGAACCAAAAACAACAATGTGCTAAAAATGGCGTCGAAATTAACATCAACATGGAAGATGCCGGAATGATCATCGGCAAAGACAATTGTGCTGGAATGACCATCAGCAACATGGACGGTGCTCCCCCTAAAGAGGAACTTCTAAACAGTGCCGGAATTATCATCGGCAAAGACAATTAATTGTGTTGGAATGACCATCAGCAACATGGACAGTGCTCCCCCTCAAGAGAAACTTCTAAACAGTGCCGGAATTATCATCGGCAAAGACAATTGTGCTGGAATGACCATCAGCAACATGGACAGTGCTCCCCCTCAAGAGGAACTTCTAAACAGTGCCGGAATTATCATCGGCAAAGACAACTGAGCTGACCAGGACATCAACATCAAGATCCCTCTCAGACATTTCATTTAACAGTTGGTGAGCAGCCGTGGTTTCCCCTTGACTATGCTACAAGCTTATTACAAGAAAGACCAAGTAACATAACATCAAAATAAATATCCTAAATGAGAAACCAAAAATAAGAAAATAACATCAAGTAATATTGTAGAAATTTCCTTACACACGAGAGTAACGGAGCCGGGAAATAATAAGAAAATAATTTTAGTTCGTATCTAAAAATCCAGTCAAGTAAAACCCAGCCATGACAGAACTTACCACAATTCTTTTTTTAAAAAAAAAAAAAAAAAACTATTAACAATTTTGAAAACCTGCCAACGTGAAGGTCCCAATTGGTCTCCATAGGACTCTGCTGGTTGAGTCTATCTTAAAACAAGCTATTCTTACTTGGTTGAGCATGCAGAGGTGGAGATATGGAGACCCATAAAGATGGTGCATTCTTCTGAATATCAAATTGTAACTTACACAAGAATGGTTTGTTTGTTTTTGTGTGTGGGATAAATCACATATTGGGTTGAGCATGCAGAGGTGCAATTATGTTCTAACCGAGAATATTCATATTAAGGTGAAACTAGCTTTCTATAATAATGAGTTATTACTTATTACTTGTTAAAATGATTATTTTGAAAGATTTAAAAATTCTTAATCATGTATATGATTACCAAATACCAAACAATATGAAATTAAAATTGAAATTGTGTGTACCATGTTAGACCATCATAAAGTCGCAAGAAAGAAGGGACAACATGCTAAAATCTTCATCTCTATGACCTATTCCGAAAATGGTAGCCTCAACGATGAGAGCACGACGGCTCATAGGATTTTACCCCAATATAAATAGGCTAGAGAAGGGATCTAGCCAAATATCCTGAAAATAGTTTGTGTCCACTAGGTCTATCCATCATGAAAAACTAGGATCAAACTAAAACATACATTGCTACCCAACTAGGCTCAATACTAACAGATGCCATAAGCACAACTCAATATGATCACAATGGGCTAGTCAAAATAATACAATTGGAATATCCATTAACCTAATTAATTTTAAAAATAGAAAAATAATTAATTTATATTGCCCATATAAAGAAAATTTTCTAATATTCTCACACTTGGGCTATATTAATTAATTTAATATTATTTTGAAAATCATTTTATTTTGAAAATGATTCTATCGAGTTAATAACTAAGAGATCATTTTACGTGCCCACGATTTTAATCACGTATATGATTACAAAATACCAAACAATATGAAATTAAAATTGGGATTGTGCGTACCTTGTTGGACCATCATAAAGTCGCAGGAAAGAAGGGACAACATGCCAATATCTTCATCTCTATGACCTATTCCGAAAATGGCAGCCTCAACGATGAGAGCATAACGGTTCATAGGATTTTACCCCAATATAAATAGGCTAGAGAGGGGATCTAGCCAAATACCCCGAAAAGAGTTTGTGTCCACTGGGTCCATCTATCGTGGAAAACTAGGGTCAAACTAAAGCCTACGTTACTGTCCAACTAGACCCAATATTAACAGATTTCATAAGCCCAACTTAATATGATCACAATGGGCTAGTCAAAATAATATAATTGAAATATCTATTAACCCGATTAATTTTAAAACAAAAAATTAATTAATTTATATTGCCCACATATTTTTTTTTAATATTCTCCCATTTGGGCTAATTTCATTGCTCAAGTTGCAAGTTTAAGCGAAGTTCAATAATATTTTTAGATATTTTCACTCAGTTTATTGACTAGGCACTATTTTGCCTGTAGAGAAATTCTACTTTAACTTATATGATTCCACGAGTTCAGATAATCAAAACTTCGATAAATTGAATGCGAATGTAGAAGCTAAACAAGAATTAGTTTATGAGGAGAAAAGAGTTGAAAATATTTCTTTATGATCAAACAAAAAAGCAAGTAAATTGCATATTGAAAAAGCTAACCAAAAAGGCCCTACTTTATAAAACTACATGTGAGGGAAATTTGGACCGGGTCGCTTTTGAGACACAGACAAAGATCTTGAATGGTGACTGTGTGACTGTGTCTATATCTAAAGAACAGGGAAGCAAGAAAACTCAACTAGATAGATATGAGAGGATCAAATGACAAATAGAAGTGTTTTATTTAGTACATAACGATGCAAAAGTTTTACACAGGAAATAGCTAAAACATTTTTACATATATAAAAATATTTCAATTACTATAGGAGAAAGATATTTCAAGTGATAGATTTTACCATTAATTAAGGTTAAAATAAGACTTTTTTAAGGTGAGTTTATTTCTAAAATACATAAATAAAGAGCATGTTTGGTGCATAGTATAGGATAATGCCTGATTGTATAAGACCTGATTAAATTTTAATACTATCCAGCGTTTGGTATGATATTGTATAAGATAATATCCTCCAATATTTTAAAAATTAATATATTAAAAAAATTTATTTTAATATATAAATGTTGAAATGATATATTAGTTCTTGGGAATTGTACTTGTAAGCAATATTATTACATTAACCCCTTATCATGCCTAATCCACAACTCCTAGGCCGGATTAAGTTATACATCATTTTGATGTATAAATGGGTCCTGCTGTATAAGTTTATATTATACGATGGTCACACCAAACAACTAAAAATGTCATAACGTATAGTATAAGCTTATACTATCAGGCCTTATACATCACACCAAACACCAAACAGACCTTAAATTTTAGTGAGTTCAAATCACAAAATAGTATAAATTAAATTCAATGTAAATGTATTCTCTTAAAGTACCACATCTGGTCTCTCTCTTATCTTGTAACAACGTTATTTTGAAGATTGCGTTAGAAGAAGTGATGAACATTCAACTATTCAAATGTTCACCCAATCATAAAAATCCATTGACGTGGTTGACTTTACGCGTTGGACACTAAGCCAAGTCATCGCAGGAATCTACCCGATACATTGGCTTTACCGTATTTTGTTGTTTTCTTAATTGTTTTGTTTTACTTTATTTATAAATTGTCTTTCTGTCATTTCAGCTTTCCCACCCCACCAAACGTTTCCTTGAGAATCAAAACACAACACCATTCTCCTCCTTCAAAGTTGAATCCTTTTCATCTTTGGGTTTTTTTATCAGAACAGCAATGCCGAACTGGGAACTCAAGAACTGTTGTGATCACGACCAGAAGGTCTTCATTGCTTGTGTTGCTGCCTTCACCGTAGTAATCCTCCTGGTATCATTTTTTCTTTCTCTCTCTCTCTCTCTCTCTCTCAAACCCACTTTTCTTACTTCTTTTCAGAAAGGAAAAAACCCCACTTTAGGAATTAGGATTATAGTTATTGTTTCTTCTAAATTCAAAAGTATATCCATGGTTGTCACAGTCAGATGCTTTAGATAATAAGTCAATCATAATTAATTTTCACTCCTCTCTCTCTCTCTCTTTTGAAATGTAACTACACACTTTTTAGGTAATTTTGCTTTTTTTATTTTATTTTGATGACTATTATAAATTGAACATGGAAACGATTGAAATCTTACATAATAGAAGGAAAGAAATGCTGAGAGAAAACAGTTGCTTTCTAATATTGGTAAATGAGGAATGGGGTTTAAGAATTTGGAGTTCCACAAATGATGTTGCCATGTAGAATATTCCTAGCTAGTACTAGTTGTTCATTTGCCCTGAAACCCATAAATTTTGCCACGGGGAAAGGTTTTCTTGAGAGAATCGTATGGCAGAATAGCAAGAGAATCTAAGATGTTTTTTTTTTTTTTTTTTTTTTCGTGTGACTTATTTCTCAAACTAGTTTTGACTGGATCAAACTTAGGTTCTTGAGTAAGCCTGAGCAACTGGATTTACTTGACATTTGACAATGGATCTTTCCAAAAGCAGGTCCTTAGTTTATGATCATATACTATACATCTATATGCTACATCATATTAAATTGTTATTGGTTAAAACAGAGAAGTTCCCAGATATTTACATGGATTTAATAACCTTTGATATTGATGTCATGTAGATATTTATATTCGTCGCAGTGGCTTACAACTGATTTTCTTACGCAAATAATTTGTTGTGGTGGTTATAGCTATGGAGGACTTTTCTACTTACACCTTTTAAGCTCATCACTGTGTTTCTGCATGAAGCGAGTCATGCAATTGCTTGCAAGCTCACTTGTGGCAAGGTAAACCTGTAAATGTAGGAGCTTAATGTTCTTTGATGATACAAGTAGACAACTTTTGAAGAATTTTTTTTCCTTTACCATGTTTTACAAGTTTCAGCTTGTATTCTATGCCCTGAATTACATGAAAATACAGATATGAGTTATGGTTTACAATATAGTGTTGCAAAAAATCCAAGAATTTCTGAGGCCAATATATATCATCAAACATGTAGCCACTAGCAACTTAATTTGAATGGAGATAGCATTGAAAATTCATCTAATGATCTATTTTATTTTGTTGCATTTCCAACACGAGATATCTTTCATTTCACCAACTAAAAGTTATTAGCAGGCACGGGCTGATTAAGATGGTAAATTTAGCTCACCAAATGAGCTGCTTATCAAGGATGATCTTAGTCACTTGAATGCTCTTC
The DNA here is from genome assembly GCF_033153095.1 of Gastrolobium bilobum. Taxonomy (NCBI): domain Eukaryota; kingdom Viridiplantae; phylum Streptophyta; class Magnoliopsida; order Fabales; family Fabaceae; genus Gastrolobium; species Gastrolobium bilobum. The sequence continues at coordinate 44,350 of NW_026895942.1, read as the reverse complement.
GGTAGTTAGGTAGACTATTTAAAGTAAAGCTGTTAAATCATTACACACGGTTTCTCCTAGTGTGATTGTCTTGTCTCGTTTATGGATATAATAGAAGCATTAGAACAACAATAAACTAATAAACTGTCTGCTAAGTAATTAAATTGCATTTGTGTAAAGTAGGAGCCAACATAATTTTGGTTTTGAAAGGAGGACGTTATAGAAGTATTTTAATCTTTTTGACTTAGAAAAGGATGCTCTATTTGAGGCTTATGGAAGTTTTGATTTAACCACCAGGGATAGAAGGGCATGCTTCTGATTTTCTCAAGGTTATGCCTTGAGATCATAATAACTTTTATGAATGAATAAAGGGAAAAAAGAAAAGAAAAGAAACACAGTTGTATATCATGATAAGAATTTAATGCTGTTCTTTAAGATTGTTTTGCCTTCCTTTCTTTGGGTAAACCATGGCTTGCAATCATCCTGAGAGGCTTTTTATTTTTATTTTTTTATCTCTGTTATTTTTAATTGTTTTTCTGATATTACAGCACTAGCAATTTCACTGTTCTAGCTTACAAATTATGGATTCGATAGATTTAAGGCTTTTAAGGCGATTCATTGTTATTTCAGTATTGCAAGTTAAGATGTTGCGTACTTTATTAATATCAAGTCAATTCTTCCTAAATCCTGAATTCCTATGCATCAATGCTGCATGTTTCAATGATGTGAGGTTGTATAAAATATCGTTACCAATATAGTCAACAATGGATTAGCTTTATACTTTTTTTTACTGCTGGCAGGACCATGGTGGCCTTATTATATTAAGGCTGAGAAATTTTAGAAGTTTGATTCTGCTGTAAGCTTCTTTATACTTATTTCTGTTTTCTACATGTTAAATCATTGTTATTTTGATGCCAATAGGTGGAGGGAATCCAGGTTCATGCAAATGAGGGTGGGTTAACACAGACACGTGGTGGCCTATACTGGGTGATCTTGCCGGCTGGATGTAATGCACTTTTCTCCCTAAATTTTCAGTTATCGCATTAATTTTTACTTGGATGCTACTTGATGTTTTTAATTATATGGTGTATAAACAAGGTATGCAATGGGTTAAATCTTTTGAAGTTAATTTATAATCAGGGTTTTATGCATAGCAATCTTATGAAACTAACAGCAGCACACATGCTATGGTTTTGATGTGAATTTGCATACATGTGCAGCAAATAATGAGATGTATAAATATGTTAATATTCTATACCTTGAATAGACACGCACACACCTAAAATTTTTAATGCATATGATTTGAATTTAATAAGAGCACTTTTCAGTTGCATTTTACCATTTTTCTGATTGGTTTTTCCTCTAGATCTTGGTTCATCATTTTGGGGAATGGCTTTGATACTTGCTTCCACAAATCTTATCACGGCAAGAATTGCTGCTGGTTGCTTCATTGTTGCTCTTTTTGTTGTGCTCTTTATTGCTAAAAATGTAAGATGGTTATAGATGCAGAAATAAAAATCTTTTCTATCAAATCTATTGAATCTATTTGTGTCCTGACTTTTCTCCCCTTTCCTATGTCTTGCTACATGCTTTTGTCAAAATAGTGGACACTCCGAGGACTCTGTATTGGTGAGTGATTTTACTATCTTCAAAAATAAAATGGATAAAAGCAAAGAAGACATTGACAAGATTTCTCACATTATTCTTCATGATCAATGACTATCAGGATTTATTGTTTTTATTGCTGTAATTTGGCTTCTACAAGAGAAAACAAAAGTCCATATCCTTCGCTATGTCATTCTGTTTATTGGTATGTTCTTGTCCTCTTCATCTGTTTCCTATAAATAATTTGAATTTGTTTCTGGTAGACAGTTTGTCATTTTTTGTGAAATATATAGGAAACTAACTATGATTTGGTTTTCAGGTGTGATGAACAGTTTGTTTTCAGTTTATGGTATGCTTTCAAGCACCTTTTTTATGGTTTATTTTCACTTCAGATAACAAATCTACTGACATGGCTTATATTATATGATTGAAATTCATATAATGTAGATATTTATGACGATTTAATATCTCGAAGAGTCAACTCCAGTGATGCTGAGAAGTTTGCAGAAGTTTGCCCGTGCCCCTGTAATGGTGTGGGATGGGGAGTTATTTGGTGAGTTTTGCTGTATGGAAAGTAGAAACACACTTAAACGCAAAGAAGATTCTTTTATTTTGGACTGAAAGTTAATGGTTTTATAGGATTGAAATTTAGACTATTTTTGTTACAAATTATGCTCTAGTAAATAATAACCTTTTGTTTATGAAACTTGTTCTCATTTTGCCACCCTGATTGTTTAGTTTTTTGTTAGATTTGAATGAAAATTTATAAATTTCTTCAAGCTTCACAAGATTGATTATTGAGATGGTTAAATAATGAGTTATAGCACAAGGAAAAGAAGTGCATGAACGAGCCGCTGGATGGCAAGAATAATATATGCTTTATCACTTATGTCATTATTATATTGTCATTAATGATATTTATGTATATGTAATTCCAATTTCAGGGGAATGATTTCATTTGCATTTCTTGGCGGATCTTTGTACCTTGGACTGGTCATATTATCATGAGGTAAATATACAATTTCTGTTACAAAATACATTTAATCATGTTTCATATTGCAAGGAATTAACTAATCAGCTGGATGTATTCCTCCCAAATTTCATACTAATTGGCAGTATACTAGTTGTAATACAAATATCATACATTCTTAATATCTCCTGTGCCTTTATGTTTGCAGGTTGAGAAATTTGTAGCCAAGCTGTTCCATGCTGCATAGAGCTTGACTCTTTCTCTTTTTATGCTTTGTATATTGATTTTTAGTTCTAGAAATTTTTTTCTACTGGGAGTTTGTTCCCTTAATGTTACTCCCATGGTTTCATTCTTTGCAGCCTATTTTGGTGCTTCCTAATGTATATTTGAAAATTTGATATCTATATCTCTTTTCATTGGCATGAAATAGGTGGGATACAATAAAAATTTATGAAAATTTATAAAGAGACATAGACACTGCAGCTATTGTTCCACCTTTTAGCATGAGAGGATCAATTCCCATCTTAAAAGACAAAAAGCCTTTGACACTGCAGCTATTGTTCCACCTTTTCTTTTCCTTCCAATTTTCGTCTCTGATTAAACCATACAAGTTACTCTTTATACCCTGTGCTAGTGTTCTGTATTCAACTTCATGTAACGTTATGAGTTTCTGATTTGATAGATAAATACATAATATCTATTTAAATTAACTTTTTTTAATTTTAAAATTTTATAGCCCAAATGTTTCAAAAAGTATTTTAATAGAATTTTTTAAGTATAAAATAAATTAATTTAAACATAACTCTAATTTTATAAAGTGAGATAAAAGATTTATTCAAAATTTGATAACTATATGATATGAGCCCATTGTGTTTCGGCTTTTAATCTTAACATTTGTATGCATTTTTGTCGTTGAAAATATTCAAAATTTAACATTTGTATTCAACATTTGTATGCATTTTGATTTAAGTTAATATTCAAAACTTAACATTTACATTTAAGCTGTTTATATAAAATAAAAAATAAAGAAAAATATTATTATAATTTGTATTTTCATTTTATGCAAGTATTTTTTATGATAGTTTTATAAATTTTTTTTAACTCCATCTTTATATATATATATTGATTTTTTTTTTTTTTTGGAATGAATCTGGAGGCATTCTTATTCAACCTCCTCCAATCATTTTGTTCTCGGAATACAGTTTCAAAGGCTACTTCTTAATTTTTCTTTTTAAGTCTTAGAAAAAGCTTTCTTTTAAGTTGTATTTTCTCAAGTAAGACAATGAAAAATTTGCATCAACAAGGAAAATTTATTCTATTTGCATGAACAAGGAAAATGATTATACAGGAGAAATAATTACTTTTTAAAGTTTTTTATTTTTATTTATTTTAACAATAACTTTGGCCCAACAACTAAGGTAGTTTCAAAAAAATAACCTATACATGAGATTGAACAGTGGCATAGCTAGAAAATAGTTTAAGTCCATGCCAAAAAACTTAGCCAGTACAAGGCTGTATCATAATATTTTTTTAAAAATGTAATATTTTTAAAATCAGACAATGTCAAGGCTCCAGCTGGTCTCAACGTGACTCCGCCATTGAGGTTAAGTCTATATCAAAAAAAGCTATTCTTACTTGGTTGAGCATGCAGAAGTGGAGAATAGAGACCCATAAAGATGGTGTCGTTATTGTGAATATCAGATTGTAACCTCAACAAGAATGGGTTATTATTATTTGGACAAATCACATATATTTTCACAGGAAGCAATTATGTTTGAGCCAGGAATATTATGGTGAAGTTAGCTCTCTACAAAAATGGGTTATTACTTATTAGATTTTTTTTATTAATGAAAAATGGATATGATTTTTTTTTTTTGTTGGATACGTGGAATTCCAAGCAAGATGAGAATTGGATGGTTTAGAATGATATTCCCTTCAGATTGATTCTCTCTTAGTTTCTGATATGTCAACTGTCAAGGACTTTGTTTGGTGGGGTTAGTGGAAGTTTTCCTAATGTATATTAGACCCTTAAAATTATAGAAAAACTAGATTAATGTCCGTATATCACTTACAATTATTAAATATATAAGAGAGTAAATACTTTTTTTGGTCCCTAACAAAAAACACGGTACCCATTTTAGTCCCTTACAAAAATAAATTACTCTAGAGGTCCCTAACAAATTTAAAGTGGACCCATTTAGTTAAAATCGTGATCCCTCACAAATTCAAAAAAGACCCATATTAGTTCCTCAAAAGGATTAAAATGGGTTCACTTTGAATTTGTTAGGGACCTCGAGACTAATTTTTTTTTGTAAGGAACTAAAGTGGAGACCGTATTTTTTGTTAGGGACCCCAAAGGGTATTTACTCTGTATAGAATGAAACATGATTAAGAATTCTACCCGTCTACGACCTGGGTTTAACTGTTGAAACCCGGACCGGTTGAACCAATTTGGTGTTTTTCAAAAATCATTTTACCGAATGTGTGGTGCTACCAAGACTCGAACCAGCCCCAAGCACTAAGTAAGAGAAACCAATCACTATGTCAATGCTTTATTTGGAATACTTTGTGACTATAATAATATTTATTATTTTTTTTTTTATAAATTCAAATCAAACAGTTCATTAGTAACTTACCGGTTGAATCAGTGACTCACTGATCCAGTACCTCAACCGGGTTAACCACCATTCCAGTTTTTATAATATTGGTAAAAAGCATTTAGAGGCAAATAATTAAGATCAATGGTGATATAGGCAAACATTTGAAATTCAAATTTCATAGTTAAAAAAAAAAGTATCCAAAACAAATTACAAATAAATGAAACATGTGTAAATACATATATTAAAGATAGATACCATCAAAGGTATAAATGAAATTAAGTGTGTTATTATAAGCCAGTTATACCAAAAAAAGTGGATTAATTGATAGTAACATTTATAACTTATGAAAGAAGTTATCATTTTGAAAGAAAAATAAAAAAACCGCAAAATAACACATGATATACAAGTCATAGGCTAAATCCTTACTTTATATAATATTTATAATAATATATTAGATTTGATAATAATAACAATAATTAGACTAGATTTCATGGAATTACTACAAGAGTTAAAATGACATGTTTATAGTTCAATAAACTTAGAAAAGTAATGATCTTTGTAGAATATAACATGTGGAGCTAGCTTGTTATGGATAACTTATTCTGCATGAAAAGAGTCAACCCCAAAGCTATATATGTCGATATGATGCTGTTTTATTATTGGATAATAACAATGCATACTAGAATGTCAACGCACTATTAATAGCATTTTTGGCAGTCACATTCCTTCCATTAAAATGGCTTTGAAATTAGAGAGATTATTGCACATGGAATGCCTTCATAATCAGCGTTCTCTACATTGAATCTTAGTTGTTTCTGCAGCATACTCTTTAAGCAAAGCAAAGCATTGACACTTGGACACTGAAAAAAGGCAAGTTCGTTAGGAATAAATTCTAACTATTCGAGATCAATAAAGTAACCTTATCTAAAATTTGGTGAATCAAACTCTAAGCAGAGAGAAAAAGAAAATGTGAATGTTAATTAGTTGTCTTATTTCAATTAATTGTGGGATGAGGGAATCAATGTGTCATCTATGTATAAATAGGCATTCCTTGTTCGTAATCTTAGCATGGCTTGTGTAAGGGATTTGAAAGGAGAAAGTTTTTAGTAACCCTCAAAGGCTTCCACAGCACCATGTTACAGTCAAATCAATCAATGACTAGAAATGTGGAGTCGTGGAAGTACTTTTTGGGTTACCCAAGTCTTTAATCCTCTCTTGGTTTAGTGAAATCAGTGAGTTAAACACACCTGAGTTGGTGTACTTGAGCTTATTTGTTTTCATCCTCAAGTAGCATCACGGATGGTTTTGGCTGTCAAATAATTCATGTTTCTTGAATTTTCTTATTAAACTTTTTGTTTATGTGAACCAATCAATCTTTTCTTTACTACAATGGGGGTGAGTACATTAAAAAATACACAAGCTACGTGGTCTCAGATGAACATTATTTTGTACCAGCTAGCAAATTATATAAACTTTCTTTTTTTTCTTGGCGATGATATTAAACTTTCTACTAATTATTTGTTAATGGTTTAAATTATAGTCATAATATTTTTATTGGTTCATGGATGAAGCTTCCTTATATTTTTATTGTTTTGAGATTAGTTCCATAGCCGAAGAGCCGAAACTTGTGAGAATACCCTAGAGAATTTACTTACCTCAAAGAGGTAATTAGGGTTGATATCAAAAAAAAAAAAAAAAATTATGACTGTATCACCTCTATTGACAATCTTTACAACTGTTCATCGTGTATTACAATCACAAATCTCCAAAGGCACTGGTTCCTCATATATGTTTTGAAGTTTGACATAAAGAAAAGCAAAGTTGTATCCCAGAGGCCAGAACCAGTAACGTGAGTATTACAATCACTTTTACCATTTCATCTTTGTTGAACTCATTTGATTAGACGAAGCCATCCTTTTTATGTGGTTATTGAATTTGTTCATTCATATTGCTAGAAGATATATATATTGCCACTCACTTAAATGGTCCTTTTGACATCTCTACTACTTTATTAATTGATGACCAATTCAATGGATTCGGTTGAATACACCATAGACTAATTATTCTTTTTTATTTTTACAATCTAGTTGAGAAGACGAGAGAGAGAGAGAGAGGAGCGTTTGTATAATAATGTTGTGGCCGGAGTAGTTATAAAAAAAAGCAAGATTAGATATGTCTTGTTCTTTGCCATTATTTGCTCCAAAATGGAGCATGCTATCCGCAAAAGAAATCGTAAGAGTGATATACTTCTGTTCGCTTTCCAACTTCAAGACTGTCAATATTTTTAGCATTAAAAATTAGATACTTGATAATTGTAATGTCCTTCTTATCCATTAATTCACGCTTTTGCATCATCTCTAAGCCCATGCATCAAAAGTAAAAGATATATAAATCACTAAAAGTGAGTTAGTGGCAAGAGACTTAATTAATTTACATGACATTATAAAATCAAATTTTAGTATCATAATTATATGTGTGTGTGGTGTTGAAATCGACACAATCACACACACGATCAAAATCGGAAAAAAGAGAAAAAAAAATTAAAAATAAAGTTAAAAGTTGTTTAATGATTATATAAAATTTTTATTTTAAGTTACTTAAAAACTGCTAATTTAAAAAAAAGAAGAAGCTAATACAACTTAAAAAAAGCTCCTCCTAGGTAGAAAACCTTCGGTATAACTAGGGGTGTTCGCGGTCTGGATTGGATCGGTTTTGGAAGCAAAATTCATCCGATCTAATTCCTTCGGTTTGATAATGTAATCATCCATTCGGTTTGGATTTTTTTTTCAAATCTGATCCGATCCAATCTAATTTTTTTCGGTTTGGATTGAATCGGTTTTCGGTTTTTTGAATATACTAAAATTAATTTTATGATTATTGTGCAAATAACATCTTTTATATATTGGCTTTGTAATTTTATTTTTTTTAAATACAAAAATATCAGTAAACGATACTATAGTTTTTTTTTGCAATGAGATATGAAGCTCTACACAGATGAAATTTTGTTGATGAGATGTGACTAGGTTTTTCTTGGGTTTAGTTGATGAGTTAATGAGTCTTGGGTTTAGAAATTTTTGAGCTATGATTGCGTAAAGGACCAGGATGGTAGAGGAGAATTAATATATTGGATTGGTTTTCATCAACCCATCCGAAAATCGATCCAATCCAATTAAAATTTGTGATTTTTTTTCGGTTTTCGATTTTCGATTTATTCGGTTTTCAGTTTTTCGGTTCGGTTTCCGCGGTTTGAATCAGTTTGGATCGGTTGATGAACACCCCTAGGTATAACCATTCTACCTACGCCCAATTCAAAAAAGAAAAGTTTATGGGATTTAAATAAAAATGCAAACAAAAATCTTGATTCAAATAGAAGGAAACTTTCTCCGTTTAGAAAAGGAGTACCCAATTCGGTATTCCTATTGCATTGAAGAAATTTTCCCTCCTAAGAGCTCTTGAGTTTTGATTTTTTTTCTTCATCATAAAAAAAAAATTATTATAAGAACTTTTATAAAAATATGTTTAGCCTAACTTTTGCTAATAAAGAGAAAGGAAACTAAAAAAAAATGACCTCCAAAACAGTGGCGGAGCCAGGCTCAAATTGGCCAAAAATTTTTACGTGTATTTAATTTTCTTAACTTTAGTTAGTTCATATTATAATATATTTAAATTGGGGAAGAATCCGTTTATAATTTTTTTTTGTAAATCTTTGCAAATTATACTACATACTCTCGGAAGTAAATAGTGTTACCTAATGTATTTCTGGGAGTACATAGTGTAGTTTGTAAGAGTTTATAAACAAAAAGTTTATAAATATAACCTCCCTATTTAAATTATATTAAATATCGAGCACCTGAGCAGACAGTATCAAGAAGAATTATAATTTTATTAAATATTTTTTATATACAAGTGAAAATTAACACATAACCTAATACAACTTACTCAAATCTCTTACAAAAAATATTAAGTTTTAGATAGGATCAAAATACAAATTGTCGCCCGGGACAAATAATAATTTTAACCCGGCCAAATTATAATTAATTATATAATAAGTATAATTTGTTAAAATTTAGCCCGGGCCGAGGCCACACCCAAGATGTACTGGCTCCGCCACTGCTCCCAAACATACACTAAGTTGTTGTTTAGTCTTTTGTATTTTTTGATGTTGGGACCTTAGTATCACTACTAGAAAAGTCCAAATTTGCGACGAAAATTATTTTTCATTGAAGATTTTCCACGGAAAAAGAATTCCGTCGAAAATAATTACAAAATAAAATAAAAAAAAATTGGTTTTATGAAATTTTCGACGGAAATCAGATTCCGTCGAAGATTTTCCACGGAAAAAGAATTCTGTCGAAAACAATTACAAAAAAATTAATCGAAAAGAAATTATTTTTATGAATTTTTCGACTGAAATATGATTTCGTCGTAGATTTTCCACGGAAAAGGAATTCTGTCAAAAACAATTTCAAAAAAATAAATCAAAAAGGAATTAATTTTATGAATTTTTCGACGAAAATCAGATTCCGTCGAAGATTTACCACGGAAAAGAAATTCCGTCGAAAACAATTTCAAAAAAATAAATCAAAAAGAAATTAATTTTATGAATTTTTCGACGAAAATAAGATTTCGTCGAAGATTTACCACGGAAAAGGAATTCCGTCGAAGACAATTTCAAAAAAAGAAATAAAAAAAATTGTTTTTTTATGAATTTTTTCGACGAAATTCAGATTCCGTCAAAGATTTTTCACGGAAAAAGAATTACGTCGAAAACAATTAAAAAATAAATCAAAAATAAATTAATTTTATGAAATTTTCGACAGAAATCAGATTCCGTTGAAGATTTACCACGGAAAAAGAATTCCGTCGAAAACAATTTCAAAAAATAAATCAAAAAGAAATTGTTTTTATGAATTTTTTGACGGGATTATGATTCCGTCAAAGATTTTCCACGGAAAAGAAATTCCGTTGAAAACAATTTCAAGAAAATAAATCAAAAAGAAATTAATTTTATGAATTTTTCGACGAAAATCATATTCCGTCAAAAATTTACCACGGAAAAGAAATTTCGTCAAAAAATTCTTGGTGAAGTTGAATATTGTATGTGTTGGAATAGAAGGATTGTATATTGATATGTTAATTTTTATTATTAAAGTTATACATGTTATAATATATACTTATTGTACATCATCCGTTAATTGTATAATTGTTTTTAATACTTAGCTTAATATATGATATGGACTTTTTGTGCTTTAATGTATTGATTGATAAGATTTCATTTCTATATGTTGTTTATATTGATTATATTTTTTTATCTGGTGCAATACAGAAATTGGTATTAATTTTTTAGAGAACAATTTTAAAAAAAATTCTAAAATTTTTCGACGGAATTTGTTTTCCGTGGAAAATTAATACAAGATTTTTCGACGGAATTCCATTCATTTTCCGTTGAAAATTTTCGAAGAAATTTGTTTTCTGTCGAAAATTAATACAAGATTTATCAACGAAATTTCATTCATTTTTTGTCAAATTTTTTTGATGAAATTTGATTTTTCGTCGAAAATTATTTCAAAGTTTTTTTACGAAATTTCATTCATTTTTCGTCGAAAATTTTTGACGAAATTTATCGACGGAATTTCATTTATTTTCCGTCAAAAATATTCGACGGAATCTCTAACTCCGTCGAAAAAAATTTACCCACCAAGAGATATTCGACGATTTCATTTCCGTCGATAATTCCGTCAAAAACATAATTTTTGACAGAATTTTAACCATTTTCGGCGTAATTTTTTCGTCGGAAAAAAAATCACTTTTTAGTAGTGGTAGTGTTTGGTTTCTTTGCGAACGGTTGCTGTGTTAATATAAATTGGAAAATGGAAAAAAGGAAAAGACATTGATATGTTGCTTGAAAACTTCTCTTCTTGTTCCCCAATTTCCCCATATCTACCATATAATTAATAAAAAGTCACAGGACATGGCCACAAATTAATAAAAAAGAGAGAGCATAATTCGTGTATAGAAAACTCGATATCAATTTAATAAAAGGGTTATATTTATCTTATTTTAATGAGATAAACAATTTTCTACACACACAAAACAGGGGTAGGTCCCACCACTCTTTTTTTTCTCTCCTCTTACCTTTGAGTCTCTCACTTATAATTTTATTTCTTCAACATGAGATAACAACTTTCCTACAACATAAGAAAAGTATTTCCCTTAATAAAATCATAGGCAACTTTACATGGAAAGTACGATTTTAATATCTTATTGAAAAAAAAAACATTATAGCAAGTCCTATTCAAGGTTACGATTAAAAATTAATCGAGCACTCAAATTGTTGGAAATCGATAATCACACAAATCGAAAATCAAAAGAGAAAGAGAGAGAGAATAGATTTATCATGATTCACCCAATTTAGGTTATGTCCAGCTTGTCTGTACTATATTCACATCACCATCACTCATTACAAGCCACTCGGTTTGCAAGGAGAATATAAATAGGATTAGAAAAACCTTAACAACAACTATTCATAGGTCCAAACTCAAACTACTAAAAAAGAAAAATACAATAAATTAAAGGCCCATAACAGTAGCTAGCCCCAACAAGCCCACAACAGTACCTTGTAAATCAGAAGCCCAAACTCTCCAGTTGTCTTTCAACTGACCTGGACAACAAAGGTCCTCATCAACATACGAAGTATGAGCCATATCCAATAGAAATAGCAACTTTCTTTAAGTGGGAGGAAAAATAGTTAATTTTCCACTTTTAAAATTTTTGTCGCTTTAAAAAATCATTTTTATTTATTTGTCATTATAAAAATTAAAGAAGTATTAATTGTTAAACTTATTTAATAATTATATAATTATCATAAGCGACAAATATTTTAAAATTACGTTTGTATATATATATATATATATATATGCAATGAAATTTACAATTGTATTTTCTATTCAATGAACTTCATGTTGTGACATTCATTTTTGGAAGAAGAAAATGAAAAAAAAAAATCTTGATTTGATTATTTTTTAAGGAAATAATAATTTTTTTTTAAGACTTTTAATAATAAGTTCTTTTAATTACAAAATTAATAAGCTAATTACATAACTTTGAAATAACAACGAGTTCTGGTGGGAGGAAATGAGCATGTGAGAGGTCTCCTATCTTGCATACATTCAAAATAACATCATGATATAAAACACAGTGATCTAACACATCCTAGCTCTTTAATATGGCCGTAGATATCACAGACAAAGAAAGAAAGGTGTTATGCATATATTATATATCAACCGTAGGTTAATTCACTAAATGAGAAATCATATATTCTTAAGAGAACTCTTGTGCTGCCACCATATATATATAAAGGGGTATTCTCCCTCATTTATCAAGCAAGAGGTATCTCTTTTATCTTAAACATTGAACCTATAATTCTTATTAACTTAAGCGTCTAAGTACACTAATCCTTTGTTTCACTCGAGCACAATGAGCTTCTCGTAGGCCTATTCTATGGAAGCTCAAGGACATCCCTCACATTATGTCCCAACAACCACATCTGTTAGGATTTTGATATTCAGATTTGGAAGAAAGAGAAAGAAATGAACATGGAGAGATCATCAATTGTATGGTGAATTTTCTATTGGTGCTGCTTGCTTGAACCAGTTTGAACCGGAAACCTCATTTTTTTTTTTATCTAAATGAAGAGCATTTCATATATAACAGAACAGACATTTTGATAAACTGAGTAGATGATTTTGAAACTGATCACTCAAACTAGAAGTAAACCTTCAAGTTCCAACAAAAACTTCCAGTATTCAAGTTATGATTGTATACTGGAAGCCTTTGAGGGAACATGGAGAATTCTTCATTCAACCTTACCATGATTATATGCGATTGTTCATATTAATTTATAGGCAGGGTTGGCCCTTATTGCTCTAAGAAAAAAAGGTGAAATCAACTATGCTGGGTCATACCGTATTTGATTCATTATTCGATTCTCCACAACTCTGTTTTGCTTTTATCTTTTCTCTCTTTTTAGATAAAGAGAAAGCTTATCTTTAGGAAACTCTGTAAGAATGAAAATAGCTAGATAGGGAAGAACGAGTTAAAACAGCCCATCTTTATTCCGTTAAGATATAGTAGTGGAATTTTTAGTTCAAATAAGCACTCTATTTTAGCCGTTTATCTTCTATATATCTAGTGAGTTAATGGAAAAAATTGGATATAAAACTTTTATTTAAAGTAAAATGATACTACCCATATTATATATATATATATATATATATATATATATATATATATATATAATATATAGGGTTTACATCTCTGCAGCTGTTGTACGTGCAGCAATCAAATACTTGTCATATATATACGTGAAAGACTAAATGTGGGGAATCATAACCATACAAAAGATGAAAGCATTATATACGTGAAAGATTAAATGCGGGAAAACATAACCATACAAAAGATGAAAACATTAAATGTGAAGAATCATAACCATACGCCTGTCGTTGTTGTACGTAAAACGATTGCAGAAATGATTTTACCTATATATATATATAGGAAGGTTATATTAACAAATATTTTTCTTACAAACTATATTAAGTCTGACTAGTTAAACACTCTTGATTAAAGTGTGACTAGTCAAACTTTGTGTAGTTTATAAGTTTGTCAATATAATCCCTCCCATATATATATATATATATATATATATATATATATATATATATATATGTATGGGCTTATCGTTTCTCAAGCTGTTTGAGATAATCTTATCTCCGGCTAGTAAATCATAACCGTACAAAGATGGATCAATGGTGATAAAGGAAGAGAGAAAAAGAGAATCATAACCATTCAAAGGTGAATCAATTAATATAAGAAAATAAATAAATAAAACGACGTAATTTTGGGGTAGCCGAAGATAAACTTATCTCAAGCTGCTTGAGAGATATTTTTCCTATATATATATAACAGATGTTATGGATTTATGGATCCGTTGGATATCTTGTTACATGACATCATTTTTGTCCTGCAATCCATTTTTAACTATGTATTCGGGGAATACATAGTTACAAATAAATTGCAGCACAATTTTTATTCCTACAACACAATATTTATATTTCCCTAGATTTATATCTTCAAAAATCATGATAAAATTTACACATATTTTTTAAAAACTAATATTTAAATATAAACCAATATTTTTAAAAAAAAAAATATAGAATAACAGATTTAAAAATTTGTACTATTATATGCCAGAGCTTTGTTTTAGTGGACCCGGTACACATGGTTCATTCCAAAAGTAGTAAAGGATAAGGGAGTTGAAGGAAATTTTCAAAGAAGTGAGAGACAAAAAAGGAAGCTCATTTTTTCAAAAATGAAAAAAGGATCACCCTAAGAAAATAAGCCCGGATCACTTTAAAAAATCCCTATATGCAGACCCTTAATATTACAGAAAGATTTCATAGAACAGACCACAAGAGCAAAAATGACACGTTCATAGAATTCTGCGAATTCAGAAAAAGCAATTATCTTCCTATAATATAGGTCATAGTGCTTCTATATGGATAACTTATTCTCCGTCGAAAAAAGTCACAACCCCAAAGCGAATTCCAATATGATGCTGTTTTATTGGAAACGAACGCTTCATATTAGAATGTCAACGCACTAATCGCAATCTTGGCTATCAAATATCTTTCATCAGTGGCTTTGAAATCCATGGGCAGAATTACACAAATTAAAGAGATTCTTTCACATGGATCGAATACTAGACATATAGTAAAAAAAAAAATTGTTAAGGATAATTGTTAGATAATTGATTTTTGGTAGTTGATAATTGTTAGATAATTTAATGGTTAAAATTGCTTGTTTATCTAAGAATTAATAATAATAACAAGGATTTAATATTTCAAGTTGGGCTCCTTTTTTCTTTATTTCTTTTCCTAATAGGGCCATACCACCCTGAGTAAGATAACTCTATCTTCAACTTAATTACGCGAAAAAACATTAAACCCTAATAATATTCCTAGTAAAAAAATATAGTTGTCTAATATTTTCCTATTAAAAGTATACTCAATAATCATAGTACAATTATAAAATTGTTAGGATGGCCTATACATAATTGTAATTTTCCCTAATTTTTATTGGCAGGACTCAATCGGGGGATTAATCTTCAACATTATTCATTTTTTTCACCTTTTTGTCAAAATTATTGTAAAAAATGCAATCCTTAAGTGTTCCATATCGCTATAACTTGTGCAACCTGCTGGAAAAGATTTTACCAGGCAAATACATATTTTCAATATTAATTTTCAAATTTTGCTACATAACTGTGGAGAATCACTTTTATTTATCAAAATTAAAGCAAAGCAATGGCCCTATCTCAGAAGCAATATTGGACCTTGAAATAGGCAAGTTCATGAGGAATAAATTCTAACTAGTCATGATCCATAATTAAAGTAACCTTATCTATACGAAAAAAAAAAAAAAGTAACATTATCTAAAATCGGTGAATCAAACTCTCAGCAGAGAAAGAATGGGAATGTCGTTTGCTATCCAATTTCAAATAATGGTGGGATGTGAGAATCAGTTTTTTAATCTTTGTGTATAAATAGGTATTTTTGTTGGTAATGTTAGCATGGCTTGTGTGTTATGGAATTTGAAAGGAGAAAGTCTTCGGCAACCCTCAGAGGCTTCCATGCCACCATGTTACAGTCAAATCATTCAATGACCAGAAATGTGGAGTCATGGAAACTCTCGGGGGTTACTGAATGTTTTAATCCTGTATTGTCTTCGATCGGTTTAGTGAAATCAACAAGTTAAACACCTGATTTGGTGCAGTTCAGTTTATTAATCTTCATCCTCAAGCAACTACGCAAGCAGTTTTGACGGTTAAGTGTTGGAAATTCAAGTGTGAATAGTGAAATTTTATATTGATTAAA
The DNA here is from genome assembly GCF_033153095.1 of Gastrolobium bilobum. Classification (NCBI taxonomy): domain Eukaryota; kingdom Viridiplantae; phylum Streptophyta; class Magnoliopsida; order Fabales; family Fabaceae; genus Gastrolobium; species Gastrolobium bilobum. The sequence continues at coordinate 28,265 of NW_026895942.1, read as the reverse complement.
AATAGACTAAATGAGAATCATATAATTGGAATGATTCATAAACTTAACACCTTTACTGTTATGGGTTGAAACTTGGCTTTGGATATGAGAATGAACCTTAGAGCCGCGGTAAGATTACTCTATATAATCGAAAGGTTATAAGTACGAGTATTTGTGTAGCTAACAAATTAAACTCTCTTTTTTTAGTAAAAAACTCTTTTAATTTTTGTGATAAAATTAAACTTTCTCTTAACTATTCTTTTAACTAACAGTATTCTTGTTTTTTCTAATATTGTTATTTTTCTTTAAGTCAGTTCTATAAGATCTAATTTGTTTCATTCATTCATTTGTCATTATGATTGGTCTAGTGACGAGGGGTTTGAGCATTAGATTATGTGTTTAATTCTCACTTCTATAAAAAAAAAATTGTTTCATTCACAAGCTTTCCCCGGCATTTCGTTGAACTAATTACGTTCCGTTTCGAAGACTATTGCCTGACCTTTTAATTCCAGTACGATGCACTTCTACACGAGTTTTAGGATTAATACAAAAGGTTCGCTTTTTCTGCAGTTACGACAGATAAGTTATCCGCAGTAAGCCCAATACGACGTCGTCTTGGGGAAGAAATCATGATATTTTTGTAATTCTAATTTATTCCAGGATTATTATAATCTTTATAATTATAACTTTTTAATCTTTCAATTCACAATATATAATTAATTCAAACTTTGCATGGTGCCAATTTTTCTATTCCAATAGTACATATTTTTTTCCCTCAGCTGCACCCATATGGACACCTTGCAAAATATCTATTTCCTTGAAATTATGTAAAGAATTAGCATCAAGATCTTGATCTGGTTGAGTTTTCAACATGGAGATGGATTGATTGTGATAAGGAAAACTATTATGTAGTCATGATAGTAAGCCTTCTAAAATCTGCATATAACAAGATCAGAATATGAACCGAATGAGATAGTTGGAAAAATCCTGAGTTTCACTAACATATATAGTTCTTGATGTAGAAATAGACAAGGCAGAATAGGAGAGTGCCGTGATGTTCACTGGTTGAGAGACTATGATAAACAGACTTGGTCAGCTGAGAAGAGAAGCCCATGAGAAGAAGGAAAAATAAATGAGTAGAGAGAGACTCAAATAAGAATTATCACATTATTGTGAGAGCTTACTGTGTGTCATTTGTCATTTTAAAGGATGTAAGTTGTGTCCTTTTAGTGACTTACACAAAGTCTGACCAGTCATACTTTGTGTAAATCTGAAAAGTTATTTTTTTTACACGTCAGCGATGTGATTAGGAAGAGAGAAAAAAAAAAATAACTTTTCATATTTACCCAAAGTCTGACCGGTCAGACTTTGTGTAGTACAGAAGCTTCTGTTCTCTCAAAGATACTTCTTGTTCCCGTATTGTTATTGTAATAGTCTAGTAAACAGATTGGACCTAACCTTGTTTAATTGCACTGGTTTGTTTGTAGTGTGATTTTTCCAATTACAAGTACTATACATGGAGCAAACAACTCCACACGGGACACCACCATCAGAAAACCTTCTTATAACTTCCTTTTAAGGCAATTATTATTATACCAGCTGATATTAAAACTTCAATATTACACCCTAACAAGTAATTGAAAGAAAAATTGCAAACAATTCATCAGATTATTCCATGGTGTATGTAACCGGATGAGAAATAATAAATGAAACCTGGACGATAGCACCATTCAATCAATTGAATGTAAATGAGGGAAGAAGACATGTAGGTAAAAATGCAATAAACAATGAACTAACATAGAGAGAGCTAAATAGTAAAGAACATGAACACAACCAAACACCATTGCCACAAGTGGTAAAGAATTTGTGTCCCTTGACTAGAAGTCTTGTATTCGAGCCCTAGATATGAAAAAAATGATCTTGAGAGAGCCGTCCCATTATAGGGTCCAACAATGCTTGAACCGGACTAGTCCAAAAGACGAACCTGTTAAGGAGACTTAAAAAAGAAAAGAAAAAAAGAACAGGAACACAATTTTGCTAAAGATGAATGCTATAATACAGCCAAAAGAAAGACTGAATCTGAAGAAAAATATCTGCATATATATAATTTAATAATGATTCCTCCCTCGTGCTTCTACCTTTGGATTTTGGAGTTGAAGAAAAATATTTGGCTGCCACATAGATCGATGTTTATATTGCAAGATTTGAACTGCAATTCAGGTTGGCATCATACAAAGAATAGAAAATGATCACATTAATTCAATCTTTTAATACACATGCACCAATGTGTCGACAAATTAAAGCAAACAAACCTTATATATAGTGTCTCTGTGATTGATTAGACTATCGAAATACAAAGAATAAAGCCTTCAGTTAACTCTCTCAGGCTAACCGCTACTCCATGTTTCTTCATATTTATCAATCGATTTGAAACAGTGTAGCGGAAGCCTTTGAGGGTCACAGAAGACAGTTTCTCTATTCAATCGCCAACAAACAAAATGCTTCATAGGAGCCCTTTGAAAGGAACTAGGGAACTTCTCTCATTGGAACCATTCATATTTATTATAGCACATGCACTACACTTATAATGAAAACTAAGGGTTAGTGACCTTATATATATATATATATATAGCGAGGGTTTGTCCCTTCGCCTCATGATAAAACAACCAAAATAATAATATATATTTCCCATAAAGCATATGGTGGGGTGTTCTGTAAAATGGATCGAATTCCATGCCTAACACTATCTTTAAAAATGTTCTTAATTTTTCAGATACGGTATTCTCCATTATTAATCCTAGAACTACATAAAAAAAAAAGATGTAAATATATGAATGCATGTGAAAAAATATAATAGTGTTTACAATTAGAGGGTATGCATGTGTAGGTTGGTTTGATTCGTGGAATTAAGTTGTTGCCTGTTGACATCGTTGGGAAACAGGGAATAATAAAAAAATAAAAATAAAAAAAGATGGAATATAAATATGGCTTAAAATATAGTGTTATTCTATTGGTATTGGGTCCAGAATTTCCAAATTCGGTGTGCATGGTTGTGGGAAATTAACTAGCCACCTGGATTGATTGTCTGCAAATTAGAATCTCTCATTTTATTCTAATTGATAATTAAAAAATATTACTTTTATTTTATTTTATTTTATTTTATTTCTTGTGTTTTAAAGATTTGTACAGAAAATGGTGAAACTAACAAAGCATAAATCTTTAAAAATAGGAAACAAAATAAAACTAATAATATTTTTATGATTGTTAATTAAAATAAAAAAATTTCTCAAATCAAACAGGCGCTTAATAATTCAATAATGTTTTTGGCTTAGAGGACTTATTTAAAGCGTCAAATTCGGAAATTATTCTAAAATATTTCTTTAATTTGTTCGGCACCATTCAAAGGAGATAGCCACTTCTATTGTTAAGTTCACCTTAAATACATTACAAGGGAGATAGCACTACTTGTTCGAATTCCAAGGAAGCCTTTTGAAATTGATCATGATAATGCTTTTTTTGCCCACATTTTTTGCTAACTGTTTTTCAGAACTAAATAAGAAAAGAAGCGTTCAAAGACGTGATTGGAGATTATTAGAGAGACAGTTATCGAGTTCGAGGTGATTCCTCAACTATCTATACTGGTTGGCATGCAACAAAGGGAGTGATGGATTTTTATTTTGTTTTTATTTTATTTACAATCAATTTATTTTTATGAATAACTATAAAAATATCACATTATTTTATTTTATATTTTCAAATTTTTTGTGAATGAAATAGTAAAAATAAAATAACATTTTTACTATTTCTCTCACAAAACTTTAAGAATAAGAAAGAAAATTAATACGAAGTAGCATTTTTATAATGATATGATAAAAACATACTAACTATAATATATGGGTTTAATAATTCACATTCGAGAATTGAAATCTTCCTACACACCCTTCGATTTCCGTGTTGACATGGGTTCTATATATAACTTTTTGTAATATATGGGTCTCACATACTTTTTGTCTCTACCATTTAAGATTTCGATTCTCATCTAACTTGAGAATTATAAAATCCATAATATATATATATATATATATATATATATATATATATATATAACAAACCAAATATTTTCATGTACTGCTGAAATTTTACAATACAAAAGATTTGCAACTTGTTAACTCAAGAAGAGTCTAAAATGCCGTGGAGATATCGGCATTAATTATATCTATATACATCAATATTTCTGTTCATATCGTTTTCATTTTAATCGTTTCTTTTACTCACACGTACTCAGAATTCTCACTTGAATTACAATACAACCAACGTTAGTGGAGAATTATGTGTGCCTAGAATTTGATTCTTAATTTGGAACCTCTGCACCTCATTCAACATAATAGCTTCCCAACTATTCATGTGAGGGTGCATTCAGAATAGCTTTTAAAAAAAGGTTTTTTGTAATACAACTTTTTTATAACATTTTTACCAAAAGCTATCCTTTCTGATTTATAAGAAAAGTGCTTTCATTGGTTTTATTAAGTTTAATTTTTTTTATTTTTTAATTAAAAAACGTTTTTATTTCTAAAAAAAAGCATTCACTAATATTGTTAATCACCATAGACTTGTGGAGGACACCAAAATCCTTCTCATATTAAACGAATTTGTTGCGTGAATTGTACAAAGCGCCCACTCAAGTAATTAATCCCGGAACAATCCGCATTGATCCTTGACCTTAGCCTTAATATGAATTGTGTTGAGGTGAAGATTTTTTTCTTATACCAACCCTAATTATCTCTTTGAGGTAAGTAGGATTCTCTGGGTATCTTCAAGATTGTGACTCTTTGAGTTGTCTATGAGACTAATATTGAGTTCGGAACAGGTCAGAGATTAAGATTTTAAGCCCTTTCCCATGATGGCATTGGTGTTGAAGTGAAAGATAAAACCGCCGAGACAGGCTAGATTCTCTGAATTATGCAAGAAGAAAAAAAGGAACAAGTCAGACATAATGTGATGCATTAATATCAGGAATGCTTCAATCACACAAACACAATATCACATAGAAAAAGAAGAGAAAAAGCAGGAAGCATGGTTTACCCTGATTTACCTCAATGTAAGGCTACATTCAAAAAGTTTGTCCTTGTATTTTTCTCACAATACTCGTCTACAATTAATATCATCGTCGTCTACATTCAATCTTCTGTCTTTTTGTCTTGTTTCACTAGTATAAATTAAAAGAAATTGATAGCAAACTATTTGCATATCTTAATTGCATGGAAGGAAGATCAAAACTGGGAGTGGGGAAAGTACTTTAATTGAGGAGATATCGGCGATGTGTACTATTATGTTAATAATGCATGGTTACAGAGAGAGTTCAAGAGTAAATTACTGGAAATTGAACCCTGGGACTCCAATATATAATTACAACAACAAATATTAGAAATTTATTCAAATCAAAATGTTTGTAGTGTTATGCATTTCTGGATATTAATTAAGTCGATTATAACATGAATTATAGTGTGAAGCCTAGCTTCGAGGATCACTAAAAGCATTCTCTGCTAAAAATTTCCATACGTAGATCTGAAAAACTTTGTTAATTTTTCAGTCAAGCACACATGAAACCCTAGTTTGAATGGTGGAGTGAAAAGAGTCAAAAGACACATTTTGATAAACGTGAACCACAATTTGCCAAACAAAATTCTCTTACTTTCTCTGTTTATGGTTTGATTCGCCAAATATATAAGATAAGATTACTTCTTCTTTTTTATCTCGAATAATGAATTTTTATGTGTCAGCTTGAACCTTCTTAATTCTGAATGACACAGCTCATCTAAATTCCACCAATTAGGTGGAGATGGTGCTTATTTAATTTACATCTAACGTAATGTTACAAAAATGGAAAAATGGTATCTTTTGAATGAATTATTCTCTGTAGTTGACAATGAATGGTTGGGAGAGAATATATTTGACTTTAGTCAAAATTAATTTGCAATTTGATGATTTGATTGGTTTATGCAGAAGGCTAGCTAGTAGCTGATACACAAAAGTCAAAACTATATAGTAACGCAAATAAATTAATAACAAGAATACGGGCTTTTTCACCCTTTTGCCCCTTATTAATTAATTAATAACCATTTTGCCCCTGATTCGAAACTATTTATCAATCTGCCCCTCTTTAATCGACTACGTTGCATTTTTAATCGACTAAATAGCCAAAACAGACAAAAAATGGCTGTTAGGAGATTTAGTCTACTAAACCTCCCTATTTAGTCGACTAAATCTCCATATTTGACAAAAAAAAAAAAGAGTAGCCAGTATGATTTTAATCGATTAAGTAGGGAGATTTAGTCGATTAAATCTTCCAACAATCATTTAGTCGATTAAACATGCAAAGTAGTCGATTAAAGAGGGGCAGATTGATAGATAGTTTCGAATCAGGGGCAAAATGGTTATTAATTAATTAATAAGGGGCAAAAGGGTCAAATAGTCAAGAATACGCCTATTTATTAGTATTTTTATAAAATGCTACATGTTGATAGTTCGAAAAAAAAAATTACAAATTTTATAAACAGGGTTTTAATTTTTAAAATTTTGGACAGAAAGTCTTTCTGGAATTTGTCTGCATCAGATAACAAGTCCAACAAAAACGTAATTAATAGAGATGAAGGAGCAAAAGATCGCTGACAAACCTTAATAATTTGAGTAATTAATTATGATAATTATAATCAAAATTATTACACAAATTTTTTTGTGGTTAATTAATTCTTCACTTTATTTGTTTGAAAAAAAAATAGTATTTTCAGATATATATTTTTATTTATTATTTGATAAATAGTATAAAACTTTTTATACACAAATACCTTTTCTTTAATAATTCGTATCCATTTTGAATGCTTTTCATTATTTTCAAATGCTTTGAAATTGCTACGAGTATCTTTGCCCTGTTCCAATTGTGCGTATCCTTTCTTCAAGGAAGCCAAAAGTCAAATACTGTAGCCATGCTTTCAACTTCAAGCTAAACATCATTCTTTAGGACACGTTTTAAATGAGGAATCTAGTCACTTCAAGAGTCAAACAAACTTCATATATTTATATTAATTAATATTTTTTTTACAAATATTGAATTTCTTGCTGTATTAATATTATATAACCCTTTCCATTAAATATATCAAATTGTCTTCAATATTATATTTTCTCTAAAATCGAAAAAATATATTGTACTGTTAGGTTTTGTAAGTATATTATATAATTAATAAAAGTTACTCTTCAAATTCCAAAATTAAAATTTTGATCCTAGTTAGGAGAAGTATCTTGGCGAGACCTTTGCCCATTAACATATTTGGGTTAAAATTATGAAAGTAATATATATATATATATATATATATATATATATATATATATATATATATATATATATATATATATATATTTTCAAGGGTTTGCCTTCATCATTTAACATGACCACAAAAAGTTTTCTACACACACAACATTTTGTGGGACTCGCATGTTTTAAAGGAAAACAAAAACTACGGCACGCAAAACGAATCTCTATAACATAACGCAATCATTTTTCCTACAACATAACTCTTATAAAATCCATATTTCCAAATGAAATAAAAATCAAATTAATTTTTTTTAGAATTAAAAGTTATTTCTCGATGTAAGATTTACACCAATATCAATATATGCAACCTCCAAATAAAAAAAAATGTGCCAACATTGCTTCATTTTTATTAACACTGGTTTATCATAAGAAAACTTTCTTCACCCTAAACGTTTTAGACTAAAAATCTGATAATTGAATATACTATATGAGGTATATTTATAATTCCAAATAAAATATGTAAAAAATAAATATTTAAATAATGTCATGATAAAATACTACTACTATCAATGATTGAAACTAGCCCAATCAAAATAAGTGAATCTAATATTACATCTTAACTCAAAATCTTAAAACATAAAAAATATGAATTCTTATATGATTTCCGCTTTATTATACCTATCAAGAAGAGTCCAAAACAGGGGAGACCTGTATCAATGATTTGTTTTGATTAGACATATGAATTAACGTTTAAATTAGTGTCCATTCCAATACGCATCCATTACAGATAATGGATATAGATCTTTTCATGTGTTATTTAATATGATTATATTATATGAGATTATCTTAATAATCAATGAATAAATTGACGATGATTGTTTTATAACTTCTTCTTCTAATATTTTATCTCTCTCTCTCTTCCGTTATCATTCTTGATTTCATCATAGTATGGTTAAGATTTTTTCATATAATATGATCATGTTAAATAAGACGATGGAGGATCCACTCAGTAACACTTTGTCAAATCTGAGATTTTCTTTATTTCTAACAAACACATGTGACGTATATGGTGTGTAGAATTGTAGGAATCGTAGAATTTTAAATTCTAGCCTGTTGATATCCAAACAGATTAATTAATAGAAAAGATGGAATCTGCAAATGGCTCAAGATCTTGTTAGTATAGTGTTATTTGAGAGATAATATTTGTCTCCAGAAGGTTATGGGAAATTTAACTATAAGATTATTTTAGTCACCAGGGTTGATTGAATCCCTCACATAGAGCCTTCCACTTTTAAAGAAATTTAGTAGCTCAAGGGCTTTTGCCGTATTCTCAATTTTTAGAATGGAGGGTTGATTTAAAGAGTCAAATATTTTAAATTTATTCTGCATTGTGATAGCTTGTGGTGTATGTAATTTATCATATGGACCTTTAAGCAATTTAATTTTGAGAATTTAAGAATATCAACCTATTATTCATTAATGACATATTCTTTTTGTATGCAACATCACCAAAAAAAAAGGTAATCAATCTGAAATACAACATGAGATGCTTAGATGCGAGGTTAATGAATACTTCCTCCTTTATTTATTTTGAAAAGGGTACAATTCAAGGTGATGAAACAAGAACAACCCAATACTTCTTTTGATCTACCGAAATAAGATAGCATTATTTTGCAAAGGTAATCAATCAGTCTTTGACAAACGTTTTACTATCATGTATCTATTGATCAATTGAACTCCAATAACTGCAATGCAATAACACAAAAAAGAAAATGGTTAAAATAATCTCAGTTTTTGGCTTACAACATTGAATGTAGTGTTCTTCGGATAATCAAAATACAAGAGTAGTTCCTTTAATGATCCCCCCTAAAGCTTCCATTCCTCCTGGTTTCTGGATATTGAATCCATTATAACATGAAGTAGTGGAAGCCTTTGAGGGTTCACTAAAAGCATTCTCTATCCAAACCCCATGCATGATAAACATCCAACAAACTTGTTAGATTCTCAACCATGCACATCCCATAATTAATCTGAATGCCTGTGGGTTAACATATATAGTTTTTTGACAAGTATTGACCAAAATGAACCACTATTCACTAAATAGTTAAATTCTCTTACTTTCTCTGTTTATGGTTCTGATTCGTCAAATTAAGATATGATTTTTTTTTTTTTATATCACGAATAATGAAATTGTATGCCTCCCTCAAGAACCTTCTTTGTTCAGAATTACAGCTCAGCCCAATTCCACCAAGGAGGAGATGGTGCTTGGTTACTTCTAACAAAATGTTACCAAAATGGCAATAATATATCATCTTTTACATGAATTATTCTCGCTTGCAGTTGACAATGAATGGCTGAGGGAATATATATATCTGACTGTGATTAAAATTAATATGCATTTTGATGATTTGATTGGTTTCTGGAGGAAGTTAGTTGTCAGCTAATTATTGAAGAATAGATTAAAAAGTGACTTTAAAGAGAAAAGGAATATTATAAACAGAAGGAATTCATCCAACAAAGAATAGTCAAAACCCATTAGAAATAATAATTACAATATGTCACACGTACACAGAAGTTCCAATTCGTGTACTTATTCCAATTTGCAAAAGAAATTCCCATCCCATTATCATGATTCCACTTTAATGGGGTTTTCGATATCTCTCTTTCACTCTTCCCTTTTACGTGTCTATTTGGTATTTTCTATGACAATTTACAATGTGAACATGGATAATTTACTCAAATATTAACTAACTAAATTTTATCACGAGTTAAGTCTTGTTTCGAAATACTGTTGCTTCTAACAAGACAAGTCATAAATTGATGTTGTTTTTATCTTGTCAAATGAATATTGTGTTATTTCTACGTAGGGGTGTTCATAAACCGATCCAAACCGATTCAAATCGCGGTTACCAAATCGAAAAACCGAAAACCGAATAAACCGAAAACTGAAAAATTGAAAACCGAAAAAAATCGCAAATTTTAATTGGATCGGTTTTCGGATTGATTGATGAAAATCGATCCAATATATTAATTTTCTTCTATCTACTTGGACCTTTCTCCAAACATAGCCCAAAATTTTCTATACCCAAGATCCATTAACCCATCAACTAAACCCAAGAAAAAATCTAGTCACGTCTTATCAACAAAATTTTATCTGTATAGAGTTTCATATCTCATTCCCTAAAAAAAATTATATTATCGTTTACTGATGCTTTTGTATTTCAAAAATAAATAAATTAAGTAAATTTACAAAATCAATATATACAAAAGATGTTATTTACACAATAATCATAAAACAAATTTTAGAATTTTCAAAAAACCAAAAACCGATCCAATCCAAAGCGAAAAAAATTGTATTGGAACCGAATGGATGATTACACGATCAAACCGAAGAGATTGAATCGAATAATTTTTGCTTTCAAAACCGATCCAATTCAGACCGCAAACATCCTTATTTCCACACCTATCCCTTATATCCAATACTTTTGTGTGTGCGCGTGCGTGTAAACTGATATCCACACCTATGCCTTATATCCAATACTTTTGTGTGTGCGCGTGCGTGTAAACTGATATCAATTCCCTCGTCTTTCTATCTCTCTCTTTCTTATACAAAAATGTAAATATAAAGAGGAGTGTAAGAATTTAGAGTAAAATACACTTTAACCATACATTCTTATTATTATATTCTCAGTTCTTTAATCTATATTATTATTCAACCAATTCAATTTTCAAATATAATGAACGCTGTAATACTATCACTAGTTTGATTTCATTATGTAATATTCTTTACGTAGATTTTTTTTTTACATAATTTTTTGAAAAAGTTATATTTACTAACTTTTTGTTTACAAACTATATTATGTCTGACCGGTAATACTCTACTCAAGAGAGTATTACCGATCAGACATAATATAATTTGTAAGTTTATAAAAAAAAATTATCAATATAATCCTATTCTAATTTTTTATGTAATATTCTTTCGTTTTAAAAAAATTCTTTGCTAAATTTTTTCAGTTCGACCACTTAAATACTTGATCCATGATTAAATATTGCCGAGGTGAGGTAACCATCAGAATGGACCACCAATCCACGCTATAGGACTATGAATTCAACACATATTAATCAGGTTTGGCTCTGTTTGCATATGGCTTCCAGCCCCAGTAAAATTCATCTAGAATCATTTGTGTTACCCTTACAATTACACTGCCACACCGTACCCTCCTAATTAATAATTATTATCAACCAGAAGGGTACTAACTTCAGCTGCAGAATTGACAAAGAGATTAATTACATGTTGAATGAAGGCCGTGGTTTTGGTGGCATATAATAAGAGTTACCACAGTCAATTGGAGTTTGCAAAAGTGGATTCCATCTGTCAAATATTATACGGCCCCCTCTGCCAATTCTTCCACTGAATCTATATGATTGTGTTGACACCCCATTTTCAGTAAAAGAATCTGATGGTGGCAAAATGCCTGCCATGGCCAACTTCTCTGGAAGTAACGGTTTTGTGAACAACAAAACTGGCTCAAGAGGATCCTGCACATTCCCATGCAACAACTCATCAACAACCATATTGAACTATGAAGGTAATAACAATATGTGTGAAACTTACAGGAATCATTTCTCATATAAGAGATAATACAAAAAGCATGCAAGGGGAAGCGGACACTACAAAAAAAAGGGCAAAGGAATTAGAAAATTACCAGTTTATGAGGCCACCCTTGTGGGACATATCGCCTCTTAAACTCTTGCTTTGTGAAAACTGTAGGAACCATGGGCAGGTTGGTGTCATAGGAAGGCAGACTCTGTACTGCAGAAGACCGTGTATGAGGACGGCTAGTCATGATATCTTCTGAATCAAAAAATTCCTCCTCACTTGAAACAAATTTGGAAGAGAAGGGAGTGAATCCAGGGAATGCTAAGCTGTCTTCCAAAAATTCAGTTTCTTGCTGCAATAGAGAACCATACATCAGTTCATAAGTTCAAACAAACTACTTCTCTATGTATTTTTTATGGCCCAGTAAATACACATAATAATATCCACAGCCCACAAAATAAAAATAGTTCCTAGAAAGTATTAGATTAATCTGGCAAAGTGCATAAAATTATTTATTTTCATGGAAACATAATTCCACTTCCCCACTTTATCTTACTCTTTGTCGAACCATTAAGAACTAGAAATGGTGATTATATCTGTTTAGAAACCCTAAATGGTGATTATTTGAAGAAATGAATTCTAACCCCAGATTAATAACGGAGGAAGTGAGGCCAAGGTTCCAACCAGATACAGGAGTTAATGCACTGCACCTTGAGACTAAGTGCCATATGTTAAAGCCAGAATTCAGCAATTAAGTTTGAAACTAGTAAATTCTATTGACATTCAGTGCTATATTTATTAGCAGTGGATGTAGTAATAAAATATGGTGAAGGGCAAATGACGGAGCAATGGTGGTGGGGTTATGTGAAAAACGGATTGGCGGTGGCAGTGCAAGTTTGCAATGAAGAGCATGTGAAAAACAAACTAACAAATATGAAGCACTTGCATTATATTGGTGATTGGTGATTTTATTGAACATTTTCCAAAAGAGGCAAGTCATGTAATATCATCAAGGACTTCATAATCCAATGATGAATCTTTTCCTTTTATAAAATATGCAAACTTGGAGTGGCACAAATATAGGAGAAAAATGACGTAAACTTGTCTAAGGTGGTTTGATCATGTGAGGAGACCAATCGAGGCTCTAGTACAAAAAGTAGATAAAATTTCAAATGGAAGATAGATAGATTGAAATGGGAAGACAAGCACCTGAGAAAACATTGAAAGAAATGATTGAAAAAGACCTTACCCTATATGGTTCACTAAAATTACGGTTATGACAGAGTCTGATGCTCAATGCTGTTGACTGAATCACTAATCCATGTAACTAACCCCAACTACTGGCACAAGGCTTTGGTTGTTGGTTGTTGTATTTCTGTTACTTTTTGTACCTAGAGTTTTACCCCCTCGTATTTATATCTCGGTCAATTTCTGTGCCAGTAAGATTTTGCCAAATTTAAAAATTACAACTCATGCAAACCTGCCTGCACCTTCAAATTCTTTGAGGCAAAGAAGTGCTTTCTCAGGCCACTAACGTGATTTGGAAGATTCAATTTTGCAAAAATCAATTTATAACCTAAATATTATCCAAAAGTGGCCGAGTGAAACTGTCTAGTTTGAGTATCATTATGAAATATCTTTTTCTATTAGTACAAAATAAAAAAATGGGTATGGGGTTTGGACATAAAAGTAATGCAATATAATAATGGTCTTGGTAGATTGCAAACACCAGACTGCATATTTTATTAAGGAAAGACAGAAAGCAAGCAGGAAAAACAATACAAGTACCTTGTACTTCATTTGCATCCTCTGTAGTGTAACTTCACTGTCCATTACTTCTCTTTTTTTCTCCTCCCTCTGGTTATGATTATATAACAATAAAATAAGTATGAATGCAAAATGATAAATAACTTAAAATGGTAAAACTCTCAAAAAATAACTTAAAAGTCAAACCATGATTAAAGCCTGCAACAAGCTCTTAGCTTGGTCAAGGTTGCGCCTGACCTGTTCAAGGAGAAAGCTTAAAAATAAATTTTCCGGTGATACATACTGAAAGAGAGGGAGAGGAAGAGGGAGGGGGGAGGGGAATCGAATTTGAAAGGAAGAAAATAAAATTGAACAGCCACTTGAAACAAGTAGGAAAGTTGCTCATTTATGACCGGAAGATCGCAGGTTCGAGTTTAGGAAACAGTCTCTTTGCAAAATATACGGGAAAGGTATATAATATTGGAAGAAAACAGCTGTTTCTGAATAAATTCAAAAGCGTAGAAAATATTCAAATAGAGAAGCCCCCGAATAATTTCATAATAAGAAAATAAAATACCAATGCACATTAGAAAAAAAACAACTAAGCAAACTTTGATTTTACTTAAATTTTAGTTTTTTACTCAAAACAGCTTTTCAGCTAAAAAAATTTCTCAAGATAAGTTAATCCTAACACACTCGAATGACATTTTAAGAAAAAGGGAAAGACAGGCATTTAACAGAGAAAAAGTTTCAAGCTCAATTTACAGCCTTTAATAGATGTCCAAGAACCATAACCAATTAGAGGGGCTAACCTGACGAAGCTTTTCAAATGACTGCACATTGTTTTCTCGCCTTTGCATCTGAACAGAAAACAAGCAACAAAAGTCTACCAAAATTACATACCAATTTCCATAAATGAATGCCTTTGAGGAAAAAGCATATATCCAAAACTGAGGTTAAATGAAAGCTGAGTTTTCCACCTACCCTTCTTGTGTGAAGCCTGTGAGCTTTTTCCCTTGGCCGAAAGACATTATATGGGTTTGTATCGTTGACAGGTGGAGGTGGCTGAACATAAAATGCAGTTAATCTTGTCAAACTTCCATAACGGGCTTGTCAAGTAACTCTAGGCATACAAATAACTGTAGCGAAGATTTCAATGAAAAAAATAGATCCAATAATCAATAAAACTTGCTTATTAAAAGAGAGATTAAACCAAAAAGGTTTGTACTCTAAGAACTGAAAAACTTGTTATCAATAAGCACCAGCATGGCAAAAAAATGCCTACAAAAACCAGTAAAGGACAAGGGATAACAAAAATATGATTCCATATTAGAATTTGATGTCATGGCTAGTTAAGCAGAAGGGAAAAAAACAGAAAAGGAAAATTATGAATTCTTAAACAATTATGTCAAAATATTGTAGCTGAATAGAGTAACAAGACACAGAAATTAAAAATCCAATAGGATTATTTTAAATTTAACTCAAAATGCATACACAGTAATATATATCTGTAACGATTACCAAAAAAAAAATATATGTATCTGTGACAAAAAATATATTGATAGTAATGTGCTCAAAACCAACCTGCAATTGTCGCAAAATTGGCTTTTGCCACCGTTCTCGCTGCACCCAAAAAACAATATGGTAAACAAGAAAAGAAAGACAGGATACAAGGCATCGATGACTGCCTAATAAATGCAAGAAATCAATGTCATGGTCGATTATAGTTACAGAAAATACCAACATAAATGAGTGAAAGAGAACCTAAATTAACATAATCTCCACCTCCTTAGTGATGATCTAATAGTAATTCTCTCCTTGGATTATTAGTAAAGTGTGAAGCATTAACAAGCAGCCTGAATAAATACCTCCACCCATTAGCACTCCGCATTCAGTCATGTGAAGGTTGATATATATTATATACTAAACCCTGGTCAGTAGAATTTACAGATGCCTTAATGAAGGCAAATATTGGAAGTCATTCTTAAAATTAAATTAACAGACAAAAAGGAAGCATGTCCCTCATAAGTGATAATCTGAGGCTCATTCCGTACCTTATCTTTCCAGTAATCATACCCGGACTGGATAATTGAATATTTGAACGACTGGGCTTGCAGGGCCTAACATTTAAAGAAAAGAACTTTGTTAATCCCAACAAGAAATATACATTGTGCGAAAAGGAATATTGGTATTGCAGGATAATTATATCAAACGCATTCTGAAATTTGAAAGATGCTCTGCCAATATCAAGAATTTCAACAAATAATAACCTAAATAAGGAAATCTTTAGGGGGTGTCTGGTAGAAGGATAAAGTTTAAAATCCCAGTAAACTTAGGCTGGGAGTCTGAGATAACCACATTTGGTAGAAGGAACAACCAAAATTTTCCTGGGTTTCTTGTTTTCCCAGGATTTTAAAATGTGAAGAAGATTACAAACTCAGAATACCATCTCACATGTGGTATTCTGAAAATCCCACATGGTGGGAAAATTGACTAATTTTTTGGACAAAAAAACCCTTCTCAGCACTCAGCGTTCTCATCCCTCTCTCTCACACTCACCCCCTGCACATGACAAAGACACTTCTTTCTCACACAATTTAATTGTCATTGTCATCATCATCAACATTTACCAGATGAAAATTCAGCTTTTTGGGACTTCAAGTTCAACTCGATCCAGCTATGAGGTGGGTGGGGGCCAATCGCCGATATGAGTGGCGGTGGAACGAAAGTTTGGAACTTGGGAGACGGGTGTTGATGGAGAAGTCAATGACCATGCTGATTTTGACGCGGCCATTGGCGGTGGGGCGAAGAGAATTGTTTACTGTAATTTCAAAACCACATCTCTGTGTAAAGGTTAATCCCATGAAACATGTGAAGAATCTCTCATTCGAATAAAAAAGTAATGGGGCGTAGGGAGCAAACACAAGGTCTTGATAAAATAGGCCATGTATTTGGCGTCGGAGTTCAGTGGCCAGCTAGAGAAATTGGCATTATGAACCTTGAAGAACTGCTCGACGACGGAGGCAGAAGGCGTTTTCTCTGTGTTGACTGAGAGTGAGAGAGAGAGAGAGTTGAGAATGATAAGGCTATTTCGTAAATTCACCCTATATTCCTAATAATATTTTACTATCAACCAAACATAGACTCGGAAAATTTAGCCAATATTCCTAACAATGTTTTGGCCTATCAAACAGCTTTTTAGTAACATTCCCAGAAAACTCACTTTCCCATTATATTCCAAGGAATCATGATTCCCGGATAAAAAAAAATTCTCCTTTATCAAATGCCCCCTTAGAGAAAACCATTATTTCATTAACATCATCAGGTGATTTGGAAGTAATAGCAATATAAACAAACCATATCTAAACCACTAGTACATGATGAATGGTGCAAAATAAACTACTAAAATATTCGAATTTTTTCATCCAACAAGAAAAACTGTAAGAACAGTTCTATGATTTAACATTTCATGATTGAAAAAAAAAATATTAGAGAAGATCAAGAAAGTATATATAGTGGGGTCCGTAAGAAGGTATTCTCTAGAAACAAACAAACAGAATGCAGCAGGGCTGCCCAATCTCTCTGCAAGGCATAAAGAAACACCCTTAAGACAACCTTTGGCCACTTAACACAAAATAGAGGCTAAAACCACAAACATGTCTCAGGGCAGATTTAGTGACAAGAAATCACCATTAACAATGCATGTGTTTCACTACAACCAAGTGTACAAACTGCATACTGCCATAGATTTCTGGCCTCCATGTTGGCAAACATATAAAAGCTTTTAGTAAACAATTAGTCTCAGAAACGGTAAAGAAATCATGGAATCAAAACAAGCTTCACCTCAATAGCAGTGTCAAGCCGTAGCTGCACAGGAATTGGTGAACCAAGAGTAGGCGTTATAATTCCAGCTCTTTCACGAGCTTTATGATCCAACACCTCCAACTTGAAAATAAGGCTCTCAAACCTATTTACCAGGCATTAAATGAAAACCAGAAAAACAACGCAACAACATATATAATGTACATCTTATATTAATGTTACGGAAGATATGAAAAGATTAGTGGCAAACAGTAAAAAACTCAATACATTAGAACTTAGAAGACTGACTGAATTTGAATGGTTTAGGAGCACCAGAAGCTCCAATAAGAAGCCTTGCACTAAAGATACTCTTATCAGCACTTCTATGCTTTAAATCTTCTATTATTTTGTTCATTCAGAAAAAATTGAAGATGTGTATGGACAATAAAACATGAATTATAAACCAACTCAAATGTCACAAAATAGTTGTTGAACTGTAACTGTGAATTTATTTTTTCAAGTGACTCTTCTGTATCAGTATTTCACCCTCAACATGGGAAACAGATCCAAATGGAAAGTCATCAGAAAGTGATGCCTACTAGGAAATCCAAGTATGTTCACTAACTGGATTTTTAAGAGGAACCTTTGAGTGATTTCACCATCTGAACTTACTGCATTTTCTCAACAACAAATATCTCCTTTCTTTCAGAAAATACAGATCAAACATATCTTATTACCTATATTATACCCTTCAGAAAATGCACAAATCGGTTTTAAGAAGGGGCAGCTCCGATAGCAGGTAGCACTCTGAATCTTTAAAGACATTTGAAAAAACCTGGTTGTGGTTTAATTAATCAGCATTTTAGCACTTCAACCTGTTAGAGTAGTTAGATCTTATGTTAATATGCCCTTGTAAATAACTGACAACTGTCAGCTGGTTACTCAGTTAGAGTCACACCTCTAACTATATAATTATACAGATCTCTATGGGGATAGCTTAGAATAATAATCAAAGATTCAGAATTATAGACTTTATCTTTTCTCTCTAATTGTCTCTCCTCACTTTCTATCATTTTCTTCCAGCTCTTGAATTCTATCACAACCAATCTCAAGCATCTGAATTGGGGCAAGCTTCCGACACTTGTAAGTTGTAACATGGACCTAAAGAAAATCTAACACCCTACAGATGCAACAAAATCATAGGACTCTTCACCAGATTAACAATTAGAACTTTTCCAAGGATAAAGTAAATAAAGATAATCCTTCTTTTATATGGAAAAGTAGAGGCTCCAGTGAGAAACGTAGATCAAAGGGATGATAGGGTAGATTAAGATATAAGAAAACTTTAGGAGAAAACCATTAGAAAAGACCTTATTCTAAAAAGTTTTATTGAAAATTTGGTTTTAGATAAAGCCCAACGGTGTCAATTTACCCATTTAACCAACCCCATCTAGGGAGATAAGACTTGATTGCTTTTGAAGAAAATATAAGCAAGCACATTTCAAATGAAAACCTAGGGTGGATTCAATAAACAAATTTCCTTTTACCTCATGATTATCAACTTATAGCTTCAATTTCAACTACTTATTACAGAGAAAATTTTATTTGTACTTTTAAATGGTGGAGACATGATCCTTTAAAAATTTATAGCTATTTTTTATCAAGGGTTGTTCAAAAAAATTTGGAAAAATCAAAAAATTAAACAATTATGAATCAGATTTTAATCACTTGTTTCTTTTGTCAGAAGATTTTAATAAATGAACTAACACATTTGGGCTTCATCAAAGCTTTCATTATGAACGTCTGAGCCAGGATTTGTGAAAAAAATGAGCATGGAGTACAGAATAACAGAAGCTCGAAAAAGTGCAATATGATAACAGTTTTGGCATGATTTAAACAGTATCAGAATTTCTTTTAAAAAATGCTCATACATCAATGAAGTTCAATTGTCACTGTTATCAACCACCCCTCAGCAGCAACCAATCATACACCTCAGTAGTTTAGAAACTAATAAAGACACTTCGTTGAATGCCTAAAACAACCATTTTGCAAGAGCAGGATCCATACTATCTTGGTTTTCTTCACAATAATGCAATTCCAGTTCAAAATTCAAATATCCTTATTAATTTCTAGACCATAAAAGTTGATTCAGTGTGACAGAAATGATAGTTAAATAATTCAATTAAGCCATGATCAATAGTACCAAATTGACTTCAAGCAATCTGCAATACATTGCTGGAAAGACAAAATCACAAAATAAATAAAAGCAAAACAGAATGATAGATGAAAGCCAGTAAAAAGAAACCATACTCTACCAACCAAAAATTAATTAATTAACTGAAATCAATATAACCAGAACTCAATCTAAAAAGTTACATCTCAGGTGTCAGAATCTTCCTTTCTTCGTTAAACTCTAAAAGCCAATCTTCATCTTCGTCGTCCAAGTCATACTCCACAAACTCTCCAATCTCAGCCCGAGCTGCAATAATTGAAAGCATTTTCAGTAGTGTTGGAGTTTTCAAAAGAACCTTCCAAATGTATTCTAACTGAAAATTCTATTTTGTGGCACTGGCAGCACCTCCTCTAGCCCGCAAGTAAGAATTTGGTTGAGAGAAAGTGCAAGAGTAATCCCTTTCGTATGTATCCACAACAACAAACTGAGGTGTAGGTATTTCAGAAGCCACTTTCTTATTGGGATTGCTAGGAACTGGAAGTACCTAAGAAAAATAAATAGAAATAACTGATAAAATATCCAGTCGTGGGAAGATTTACAATTTAATTAAAGTGTAGCATATCATAAAAAACCACTCCCCATTAAACCCTAACTAGTGAGGGTCGGAGTGAGAACTATCATTGTACGCAGCCTCACCCTTGCATATTTGCAAAGAGGCGACTTCCTGGATTCAAACCTATGACTTTTCAATCATAAATGAGCAGCTTTACCACTCCTCCAAGCTTGCCCTCTATAAAGCATCACATATCATGAATTTTAAAAACTATAGCCATATAAGAAACACGCAAACAGTGACACTATTTGTATAAGAAATAGATATTAGCTTGTTTTTTCCTACTATTAGGGATGTTACATAAAATCATTCATGTGTCTTCACCTAACAACTTATGCTTTGGGATCTCTATGACCAAATGGTCTACATTGTGATATTGGTCGTCCCCATCTCCTAATAAAGAGTTGGGTCTCAGCACAATGTAGGTGGATTTGTTTATTGTCCATACTTCAAAACCACAGGACTCATCTGCAAGGGGATGTATTAGAAATATAATATAAAACTATTAATGTGCCTTCACCTAACATCTCAAGCTTTTGGAATAGTTGTTAGTGACACTTACTATCAGCTTTTGATAGGGGAACTGGGGAACAGGGTAATTATGACAACCTTTTGAATATATGAAATTTCAACTACAATAACTTCTGTACAATATTTATTGCTAATTGATCATAGATGCTATTGAGGTAATCATGTCCTAATAATTCTTAAATAACAGATTGAACAGGTTAATAGGGTCAACATTTTTTTCCTGTTTTGCAAAAGGCAAAGTGCCAGTGAGTAAGAGTACAACAGTGAAGCTCGTCATGCTAACTACAATCCAGCATATAGCTTAGAACACAGTTATAGGTAATTCGAAAACTTGTAGACTTAAAGCAACCCAAAATAGTGGCATGCACAAAAAGTAAACCAGAATAACCAGAAACAGCTGCAACAAAACATCACCAGGAAGCAAGAAAGGAAAACCCCTTCAACGTAGAGGGCGCATACCTCATTATCAACCTCAGGAAAAATACGTAGCAATTGGGAATTACGGGTAGAAGTAGGCGTTTCATCATCTTCAAAGTCCTTGATGGACTTGACAATGGGGAGTTTCTTGTGAATATCAAGTGGCCGTGGCCTGAAAGACAACCTAGTCATTTTGTGCTCATTCAGTTTGCCTTCATTTCTACTGTTTCTATGCCACCCCTTATTTCTATCCCTGTGTTTCAAACCAAGAGTGCAAAAGTCTCAATCCAAGTGACAACCAAAACAACACACACACATACACATGCAAAGATAGAAATGCTACATGTATCCTCTACCAACACAGTTACCCAACAACCAATATTCATTGGTCGAGTGCAAGTGCCAGACACACATGAAAAACCATTCTAAAAAAACAAAATTGCACTGTCTCTGCAAGTGGGCATTTGCATATTCCACATAATAGCCTCTGGAATTTAAAATAAAAAAATTGGGCCGAAAACAGAAAGAGCTGAAGGGAAATTGCAATAATCATTTACAAACAAAACAAATAACCACAAAACGTAAGACAAGAAAGTTCTCAGTTGAACTTGAAAATGTCACAGATGCACACCATAAACAGTGAGAAGAAGAAAACCCCAAAAATTGATTGATAGAAAAGAAGCAGAGCTTCGATTGAACTCACCGGTAGTCGCGGAAGATTGCGTCAATCTCAAAAGGTTTACGGTAAAGAAAAACCCTAAATTGATATCTGTTCCCCAATACTTCAGTTTTGTTTACAGTTTCTTAATTCATTAGGGGACCAAGGCCATTTCATTAATTTTTATGACTTAAATTTAAAACTTCTAATTAAAATGTCACTTAAATTAATGGGGTAGGATATATTTACAAACTTTTTTGTTTACAAACTACACTATATAGGACCGGTCCTATATTAATCATACAGTGTAATTGTAAAAAAAATTTGTAAACTGACGAGGTCTCTAAATTAATAATTATTAGTTCAAGTAAGGAAGAAGTTCGTCTCTTTTTTATTAATTAGAGATCTAAAGTTTAAAATTAGAATAGAGAAAATAATGTTGGAAAGAATCGAATTAATTAATTATTTAATCAATTAACTAATGGAGAAATTAAAATTAAAAAATATATGGAGAAATTATTAACGATTTGATCAGTGGCCCGGTCGAGGCAAGATCAACTAGATAAATAGATAAAGGCATTTATTTTTCTTCTTGTAGATGAGAAATTTTATAACAATATTTATTTACATTGACAAATTTTAGAATTTTATTTTATTTTATTTACATTAACAATATTTATTTATAAATGTGTTTGTTGCAAAAATTTTCATCTGTGACTACAAAAATTAATCAAAATATAAAATTCTTAATTTATCACTAATTCAACTCGCGCTCGACAAAATAATCCATATGTAATGATAACTTGTTCGAATTTTAATTTTGGACAATATACTTTATGATTGTTAAGAGAAAAGATTAAAATATTTTGGATCAAGCAAATTCTATTATATAAATAACATTTTGGACCTTACTTTGTATGAGGACATTGACTGGTTGGCGGTAAACAACAGAGAAAATGGACAATCAATTTGCAACTAGGAATGTATATTGTGTCTTTGCAACACACATACATATATTCCAAAGGAGCACAGTCTAAACAAAGCGTTTAATGGCAAGTGAATAATTTATAATTTCTTCATTACTTATATAACAGTTTATCTGAAAATCAACTATAAATACCATAGTGGATAGAAGTAGCTAAAATAAAGTTTGATTGATTGGAGAACATTGTTATTATACATATAAGAACACGGTGGTTGTGTGGTTAGGGTGGTAAAGTGTCTATTTGTGAAGTCAACTAGGAAAGTTGTTATGACATCGTATCATAGTTTTTGATTAATTATTTAGTATTTATTTATCTTTAATTTCTATTATAATTAATAAATCGTAAAAAAATACTAAAAATGAATTTTTGTTTTTAATAATAATAATAATAAAGGTACAGGAAGAGTTCTACAAATAGGGTTGGCAAAACGGGTTAATCCGGTCTGGCCCGACCCAACTCACATTCAACCAAAAAAAAAAACGAGTCGGGTTAAGGTTGGCTCGAAAAAAGAACGAGCCAGAAAATCCAACCCAACCTGACCCGAGTCGGGTTAGGGTTGATTCAAAAATATGGCTCGTTGGTTGGCTTGCAAAAATAGCTCGCGAGTTAACTCGAAAATTGGCTCGCTGATTGGCTCGAAAATTGATCGCGGGGTGGCTCATTTTCAGCCTATTTAAATGATTATGTAGTATTAATACACCAGCTATGTGACTTCCATTAGCTTAAACAAAGGGTTACAAAATAAGAAATTAAAACAAAATATTTTAGTTTCAAATTTTCTTCACAACAAATTTGCATCAACGTCAAGAAATAATCAGAACCACTTATTACCAAGTGAGTAAGATATTTGAACCTAACAGAGCCAGCACAGCCTAACAATATAAAAATAGCAAGGATGTGAGAAGATTAGGGACTTAGGTTTAGATAAAGAAAAAAAATGATGACAACATGTATGTGGGTTTTATCCATTTTTGTATATTATATTTTGTACATTTTATAATAAAAAAAAACTCAACCCGCGAGCTGATTCGTTTGACCCGCGAGTTGGCTCATTTTTTTACGGGTTGAAACGAGCTGGGTTGGCAGCTCATTTTTGCCAACTCAATCCAATTCATTTTTGACTGATTACAAGCCAATCCGATGGATTGCCTCATTTTTGTCAACTCGATGAATTGATTCGTTTTTGCCAACTCTACTCGAGAACAATATTTTATTTTATTTTTGGGTACAATACAGTATGTTTTTTACTTAAACACTAACCCGGGTTCCTCAAATCGAGGTTGGAGAAAAATATGTATATCTGCATGTGACTGATAGACATTTAGAATTGCATTCGTGTAATTTTTTATTTTAATTAGTTTATAGATTTAATATACCAAACTTTAGAATATACAAGTTTATGAAGAATTTTTCTGGCCTGCATGTGTCCGCGAAATCACACGAGAGAGAAAAGACTTAAGTATGATCGGTCTGTGGGACCCACTTGATGGTGTCAGTTATTTATATTACGTAACATTACACGTGTATTATTTTCTCTTGTCTTACACGCCGCACCGACCCAGATTTGGCTGCATGCAAACGACGTCGTCTCTGCGTTACCTTTTTTGGCTGTTGAGGGTTCTTTTGTCATTTTGCTTCCTAATTCACGTGCAGTCGTCATCAAACGTGGCCGGCCCTGTGGTGCTTTCTCGTGTTTGCTTTCATCGCCATGAAAATAATTAAATAAATAGTTTGCTTCCCCATAAAAAAAGCAATTCCATTTCTTTCTTTATCCTACGAAATCTTTTCAAGGGAAGATTAAGGGGGTGTTTGGTATGCAGCAATTTTTTTTTTCCAATGGAAAGTGTGGTATGGAAAAGTAGTTTGCTGTGTTTGGTAGGGGGGAGAAAAGTTTGTCCATTGGAAACTTAATTTGCGGTGAAGGTGTTTGCCACCATTTTACGTTGATGAAGTTTGCCATTGAAATTGTGGAATAAGCAATTGCCAACGCGGGGGGAAAATGGGTCCAAGTTTTTAAGACCAAAACACCCTTAGCCCTAGATATAAAGAGAGGGGTGAGAGAAAATTTAATCACAAGTATCCTTTCATCCACAATCGTTTTGCTGTGAAGCTGTTGCCTCTCCACCGTGTTGCTGGTAGGTTTTGGAATCACATGTAATTTCTTTTCTAACTAACAGTTGAATGTTCATCGATTATTGTTAACCTTCTTTATCATTTCATAGATTTGACGAAGACAAAAACTTGAAGAGGTCGGACTTCACAGGCCGAAAAAAATACTTCAAACTTGTTTGATTCAGGTACGCTGTGTTCGTTGTGGTCCATAAGTACGAAGGTTGGATTTTTGCCGTGAAATGTGTTGTCATGAAGCATTTACTTTACCTAAATGCTAACATTTTGTTGTTTTTCTTTCACTTGTCGTTTGATTTTGAACATTGGACCTATTTTCCCTTTTTTCAGTTGCTCGAAAAGTTCCCATGAAGCAATGTTATCTGTTAACTTATAACTTTTACAGCATTTCATTACAATTGTCATACATAAAAGTCGAAATATTTCTTCATTTTTTGTGTTTTTGATTTTATTTTTCGACCGAGTTCATTACAAATGTGAAAAATTTACTTTTTTGGGTTGTGTTGGATCTATAAACAATTGTCATTTATTCCACAAACAATGTGGGGTACCTTGTTTTTGTGAAACTATGAACAAAAGAGAGATGGGCTTGTGTCTTGAAGAAGCATGAGTGGATGTTGTTGTTGTAAAATTATTAGTACAACTTCTTTTTTGATTCCTCTAGGACTGGTGTGTATGAATTAGTATGCATCTTTTGGCTATTTTGCTAATTCTCTAGATTCACAGATAAGGTTTTGGCATATCCTTAAATGGCCAATTTTTTTTTTTTTGAATTGTTTTATCTTTTTCCATATTTTTTCCAGCATGTGTTTAATGTTCTTCTAATCCACTTGTCAATTGTATATATATAACAATATACCTCGAATTAAATTTACAAAATAAGGTATAAAATAGGATCTTGTCCTTTGAGTTGTTATGTACAATTATATTTCAAATAGGAATAAAATTTATACAGAATTAGTGAACAATGTCTCGCAATGGCAAACCACAATTGATATTACAAAGCGGAGTCCTTTTTAGGTAAATCAATACTGAATGTAGTCATTCTGTATGCCACTGTCCTTTTCGTTATTCTCGTGCTTTGCTATGAGCAATGAGTGGGCATCACGCAAAATTTATTAATATTAATCTTTATAGCTTGCAGAAACCGAAACTCCCACTGACAAACATGAATGGAATGGAGTGCAGTCTCATTGTTGTACTCATATGTTACTTGGAGTCTTTGAATGAACTTACAATGATGTTTATTACTATACTTGCTTTATTATTAGCTGATCTCGAAAAAAGAAGAAATGCTAGGAAAAGAGTCACCTGGAATTGTTATAGAAGGGCGAATTTAAGGACTATATATTTCCATAGAATAGTTTACATTAGTGAAACGGCTTGTATTGAGAATACCAGGATGGATAGGAGATCCTTCATTAGGTTGTGTGAATTACTTAAAGTTGTTGGGGGCCTTGAACCAACGAAGCACATGAGTGTGGAAGAGCTCGTTGCAATATTTCTACACATTCTGGCTCATGATGTTAAGAATAGGATCATTAAAAGACAATTCTTACGGTCGGGTGAAACTATTAGTAGACAGTTCGCCAAGGTTTTGCAGGCTGTGCTACGGTGCCATACGGTTTTACTTAAGAGACCTGAGCCAGTCCCTGAAAATTCAACCGATGAAAGGTGGAAATGGTTCAAGGTAACTTCTTACTTACACTCTTTTGCTGTATTTACAAATTAGTTGAAGATGTTAATTATTATTTATGTCATTTTCATTATTATTTTC
The DNA here is from genome assembly GCF_033153095.1 of Gastrolobium bilobum. Taxonomy (NCBI): domain Eukaryota; kingdom Viridiplantae; phylum Streptophyta; class Magnoliopsida; order Fabales; family Fabaceae; genus Gastrolobium; species Gastrolobium bilobum. Next base: position 1,548 of record NW_026895942.1, on the reverse strand, counting down.
CTGTTTACGAATTACAGAATTGCCTAGGAGCGTTAGATGGGACATACATCAAGGTGAATCCGTTGCAAGTTGATAAGCCAAGGTATCGGACAAGGAAGGGTGAGGTAGCAACAAATGTTTTAGGCGTATGTTCTCAAGATTGTCAATTTATTTATGTATTACCTGGATGGGAGGGATCAGCAGCAGATTCAAGGATCCTAAGAGATGCTATATCCCGTTCGAATGGATTGAGGGTGCCAAAAGGTATTTCATTTTAAACGTTACTTTCCATTTAACAATTTTTCAAATTGTAAAATAGACATGGGAATTGTTTATAACAAATATTTCTTCATTACATGTGTAGGTTATTATTATTTATGTGATGCTGGTTACATGAACGGGGAAGGCTTCCTTACACCATACAGAGGGCAAAGATATCATCTTAGTGAGTGGAGGCAAGGGGCGCAACCAACAACTCCACAAGAATTTTACAACATGAAACATAGCTCTGCTAGGAATGTAATCGAACGATGTTTTGGATTGTTGAAGGGGCGTTGGGCCATTTTAGGGGAAAATCTTTTTATCCAGTTAAAACTCAGTGTAGGATTATAACTGCATGTTGCTTGCTTCACAATCACATACGACAAGAAATGGCAGTTGATCCCTTAGAAGATGATGCAGTGGAAACTCAAATGACCCATAATGAATTTGCGGAGAACGCTATGATCACTCATGTTGAGTCATCTAATGCTTGGACACTTATGAGGGATGAGATGGCACATCAGATGTTTAACACGTGGAGGGGACATGATTGATTTGGATTTATATGTTATGATCGTTGTGTGTGGCTGTTATTGCATTATGTTATGTATTATTTTATATTAAAATACATGAATTATAAACGTATGTTTTGTGTAATATTAACTCTTATTAGACTATTTATGACATTATGTTTGTGTACTAATCTATTTGGTTCCATGTTTGTGATATGATTACATGATGATATTGTCTGTTGTGGTCATTTCCAATGCCATATATAAATTTGTTGCATTCTATAGATGGCGGGTGACAGTCAACAATCGAAGAAACGAATTAATCACACCTGGACAACACAAGAGGATAAAGCACTTGTGGAGTGCCTTCTTGAAATTGGTTTAGCCTGGAAGGGAGATAATGGCTTTAAGCCAGGATTTGCAAATCAATTAGAAAAGATGATGGACGACAAGATCCCCGGATGTTCACTGAAAGCATCCCCTCATATAACTTCCCGGATTAAACATCTTAAGAAGCACTATAATGCAATCTGTGAAATGAGAGGGCCTAATGGTGGGAGCGGTTTCGGTTGGAACGACAAAGACAAGATGATTAACGTGGAAAAACATATTTATGATGACTGGATTAAGGTAAATTAAGTTTATTAAATTATGTCTTCAATTGTTGCTATATGATTATATTTTTTGGACTTCATGGTTGTACTAATTTGTACCTTATCAGACCCACCCCAGTGCCAAAGGGCTTTTTAAAAAGCCATTCCCATTCTTTGATGAATTAGCACCAATCTTCGGGAAA